>NC_088306.1:26458820-26708322 GCF_032854445.1 Liolophura sinensis
TATTGTACATGGATATAGCATGTAAAGTTTGTATTGCACATGGATATAGGCTGTAAAGTTTGTATTGTATATGGATATAGGCTGTAAAGTTTGTATTGTGCATGGATATAGCATGTAAAGTTTGTATTGCACATGGATATAGGCTGTAAAGTTTGTACTGTACATGGATATAGCCTGTAAAGTTTGCATTGTGAATGGATATAGCCTGTAAAGTTTGTATTGCACATGGATATAGCCTGTAAAGTTTGTACTGTACATGGATATAGCCTGTAATGTTTGTATTGTACATGGATATAGCCTGTAAAGTTTGTATTGTACATGGATATAGCCTGTAAAGTTTGTATTGTATATGGATATAGCCTGTAAAGTTTGTATTGCACATGGATATAGCCTGTAAAGTTTGTACTGTACATGGATATAGCCTGTAAAGTTTGCATTGTGAATGGATATAGCCTGTAAAGTTTGTATTGCACATGGATATAGCCTGTAAAGTTTGTACTGTACATGGATATAGCCTGTAATGTTTGTATTGTACATGGATATAGCCTGTAAAGTTTGTATTGTACATGGATATAGCCTGTAAAGTTTGTATTGTGTATGGATATAGCCTGTAAAGTTTGTATTGCACATGGATATAGCCTGTAAAGTTTGTACTGTACATGGATATAGCCTGTAATGTTTGTATTGTACATAGATATAGCCTGTAAAGTTTGTATTGTACATGGATATAGCCTGTAAAGTTTGTATTGTGCATGGATATAGCCTGTAAAGTTTGTACTGCACATGCATCTGGCATTGTCTGTGTTCAAGTTCATCTTACCATGAACTTCACTGCACAGTTAGTAGGCCTGATATTAAACTCACTTATTGGTATAAGTTCATGTATATATATGTTAACAGTACATGTGAATAGGGTGCACATAAATACCAAGGGTCACTTTGTGTCACCATGTCCCAGATTGTTCATTGCTCTAACTGCCATTGGGATCTAAATGCCAACCAATAGCGTTATACCTACAAGTACATGTACATGTATACCTTATTTCGCCTAAAGTTTAGCGTTTATCAAGTGACGCATTTTGCTTGATTCAGGCCCTGGGATCATGAAGCAATCTTATACCTAAGCCAAAATTTCAAATCACTTTCAAATTGTTATTTCTTACGTAACAAGGGGCCTCCGTGGCTCAGTTGGTTAGCGCGCTAGCGCAGCGTAATGACCCAGGAGCCTCTCACCAATGCAGTCACTGTGAGTTCAAGTCCAGCTCATGCTGGCTTCCTCTCCGGCCGTAAGTGGGAAGGTCTGACAGCAACCTGCGGATGGTTGTGGGTTTCCCCAGGGCACTGCCCGGTTTCCACCCACCATAATGCTGGCCGCCGTCGTATAAGTGAAATATTCTTGAGTACGCCCTGAAACACCAATCAAATAAATCAATAAATCTTACGTAACAAGGTCAACATATTGCCTGACATAAATTGTGGGTGAGTTATTGTAAAACGAATCTCAGCTAAAATAATGGAAAGGAACATACCAAATGTAATGACGGAAATTTTGATTTGAAGTTTAAGAATTCTCTGTGATGCTGAAGCCTGATTTGTATAGGGCCCTATTAGTTTTGCATCCGAAAAACTTAAGTGTTGGCATTAAAAGGAGCATTTTGATATCTTTATGTATATATTTACATACCAGGTTTTAGGTGCAATACATTACATGTATGTATACTGTATACTGTATATATATATATATATATATATATATATATACATGTATATATATAGTTCCCGTCAAACACTTCTATGGACATGTACAGGAGGCCTTAATTCTGTGCTGCCGTACATTGTACAGTGGACATTCCAAATGCACACTCATTTACATGTATTCAGATGGGTGATTTTGTTTATAATGGAGTTATGTAAAATAACAATGACCAGTGCTAATTTAAATGACAATGGTATTCATTCGAATGGAGTTACAATTCATGTGCTGATAATAAGCTTAGGGAAACCCATCATATCTATAACCATGGGCAAATGCACAAAGAAAACATATTTAGTTGTGAAATGACACAGAATCTTCCTCTCAAATTATTGATGATAAAATTGCATGTTCATCACAAAAACATCAAGTGCCAAAAGATGAAGAGCTTTACTTAATAGGACATATCATGCAATCAAGTGATATCTGAGTGGACAAGTATGTAAGAATGACGTCAGGTTAACATCAGATTTGCCTAATTATGACTCTGGTACATGCAGTGTGAAGCTTTTCAGCTGTATGTGGTTGGGTCTATTAAATCCTTAGGACACGATATTGTCACTGATTGTGTGTGGACCACCGTTCAGTCATGTAGTCATATGTGAAGCGCCCAATGTAAGCTAGCATTTAATCATTAATATCTAGCTGTGATCAAAATGGCATGCGTGTCTGTCTGCCTGATTTAAGGGCTACAAATAGGCTGTTTGAAAGATTTATAACCACATGTCTGGCTCTGTTGTAAAAAGCCATTGAGCATGAAAACCACTAAAATCTTGTTCACAATAATGAATGGATTAGAAAAGCTGTCACCACACACATACATCTACATAGGCTGTACTTTCAATTCTAAACAAATTTGGCCACTGAAATGTAATTCTGTTTGAAAGCATGTAATGCTTATTATGATGTCTGAGACTAAAACGTATTGGATAGATAGGGGTATAGATGAACGTCACAGAAATCAGACGATAATCTGTCCAGGTCAAAGAGGATTCCTCTAATGTGGCAAACATGTCCTGTGTCTCTGGTAGAATTTATCGAGTATTGAGGTGTACATATTTAAAGATGCACCAGATGATCCATAATTATCGGATCAGCTACATTTAGGTTATAGTTGTGTGACTGAGCTTTTATTTCTAGAAGATTTCATTCTTTTATGCAAGAAGAGAGAGGGTGTTTTCAGGGATGGGCAGCTTTTACAGCTGATTTCATCCGATTCTGCAGGGAAATTCTCTTTGTGTTTTATTTGCAGTTATTGAAATAAGGAAAATTGTAATGATCCGTAGGCGTGTGTATATAATATATATATATATATATGTATATATATATATATATATATATATATTGTGCCCAAATATTTAGACCTAATACACAGAAGATTCTGGTATTTGGTATTTAAAGGGTGTGGCATACAATTTACATGTATATCAGTTGAAAGAAGGGAATTCCCGTAATTTAATTACGTGTTTGAAAAAAACAAAAATACAGTTTACAAATTTTGAATATATACATGTACCTTTACATACACGTACACTGTTAACTCCCATTATTGTCTCGAAATCTTGTGATTGTTGTCTGTTTCATGGAAATTATTTCCATGCCATCAATTTGTGAAAGTAAAATGTGAAATCTTCCACATCATTGTAGAACTGCATGTACATAAAACAGTAGATGTCAGTTGCAGGGCCGTAATGTGTGTGATGAAATGCCATGAAGGAAATATGACATGGACGAGTGTAAATATGACATGGACGAGTGTAAATATGACATGGACGAGTGTAAATATGACACGGACGAGTGTAAATATGACACGGACGAGTGTAAATATGACACGGACGTGTGTTGAAGCGTGTTGTTATTTCATGTTATTTCCCTGTGTTTTCAGCGTGACTTGTTGAGCTTCACAGTACTGGTGATCACTTTCCTCTACGTACTGTTTTATTTCTACTTCTGGCTGGTTGCAGTCAACGACTACGACGATTTTAATTGGTGAGTTTCGTGTAATCACATGTACGCCAACATGTATGTACTCACTTCAGGTATTAGAGCATTTTTAATTTCTGTTTGCGGGCAGTAACTAGGATGATTCAGTTTGTGTGTCGTGATTATTTTATACATCGTAGTTCAAGTCAACTTCAGGTGGGTTTGCTTTCCGGTTGCACGTGGGAATGTCTGCCTGCAACGTGTGGATGGTCTGCAGTGATTGTCTATCAAGGTCCCTGTTTTGTTAAATACCACTTGATTTATTTATTTATTTATTTATTTGATTGGTGTTTTACGCTGTACTCAAGAATATTTCACTTATACGATGGCGGCCAGCATTATGGTGGGAGGAAACCGGGCAGTGCCAGGGAGAAACCCACGACCATCCGCAGGTTGCTTGCAAACCTTCCCACGTACGGCTGGACAGGAAGTCTGCATGAGCTGGACTTGAACTCACAGCAACCGCATTGATGAGAGGCTCGTGGGTCATTACGCTGCACTGGCGCGCTAACCAACTGAGCCACGGAGGCCGCCTGAATACCACTTGACTCGCACATATAAACATAATGCAAATCTGTATCTGTAGATCATGTTCATTACAGACTTCACAAGGTACATGTACAGTTATGGTGCATGTTTAAACACATGTGTAACTCTTTCACGTCTTCTAGCCATAGGAGTGACTCTCATTGTATTTGAAAAATTCTTGAATACATGGGTACCAAGAACACAAGCAGCTAAACCACATGTCACGATATGCAATAATCCAGGAGGTATGGCGGAGACAGAGACAGGGAAAACAGAGGTGGGTAATCACCGGTCACTGTACCGAGTGTGTCCACCGTTAGCATCACAAAAAGCGACCACTCTGTTTTCATGCTGCCATGGCTTCTGGATTATAGCATTACAATCTGAATACTTACCCTAATTGTTGAGTTAAGATGCTATTTAATACTGAGAATAAACAATGTAAAATTGCTGTATGCATTTATATTTTCGTTGAGTTTACCAAATATTAGGTGATTTTTTTTTACGAAAATTTTTTAAGGATGACATAAATTCCCAGGCGTAAAAACATTAACTGTTAGACAACTAGGAAGGGGATTTGAATGTATCGTTAACCAATATATTGTCGTTCTGTTGGTCACTTTAATTATCTAATTCATCAATAGGCGAATTTAAGGTAAGTGTTCAATGTCTGCTATGTAATACATTTGCTGTTGAACATGTTAAACAACGAGTAAGGTAATTTAAATGTGTCATTATTAACCAGTTTCTCATTGCTCTGTTGATCAGGTACATCAACTTGCTCACCAGATGGTACCCCTGGTATAAGGTTTTCCTGGGCTTCACCTGCGCTATCTTCATTTACTATGCTATACTTATGGTAAGCCTATCACATGCACTTGCATATTTATATCAATGGCTTAGCCAGGTGGGTGTCTCGGTGTTTTGAGAGGTCTATTCTGACAGGGTGGGAGAGGTAGGCAAATAGGAAGCAAAATTTGGAAATGAGACAGTCCGGTTTCATGTTCTTACTAAATCTTTGATTTCTTATTACAAGCGTTAAAGAAAAACAAAAAATATTCAAAACTTTTGCCAAAAATGTGCATTTTCAGAGGCAAATAAATGTAAGTGTCATAAAATATTCCCTTTGGTGCTGATTGATACTTTAGTTTTTCTAATTTTTTTACCTTCCAAGGTTACATTATATATTTATACATGGGAGGCCAAACTTAGCTATGCAGTTAAAATCTGCAGTAGCTGTACAACTCTCAACTGTCAGCGCAAGAAGTGCAGATTCAAACCCACTCATTGACTGAAGGAGTCAAAATGTAATTTACTCATTTTTAGGAATGAAAATAGTGATCTGAAGTTAGGCCAAGGTCATCAAAGAGATGCTTTTGTAATTATTCATAATTTTATGAATACAGAAATGATAGTCTGTTGTGTCATTAAACTGAAAAGCTCAAAACATCTGACATTAATCAGTTGGACCATTGGAATGGGAATTTATTAGGCTGAATTAATGTACTCCAGTTACTTTGTATACACCTACATGTATAGGCAAGGTAATTTCAAGGTTTACATTCTTATAGTTACATGTACTATTTCTTTACCTAGTGTTAGATCTAAGTTCCGTGGACTTTATGAAAAGTTGCATACCAGTATTTTAATTGTTAGCATCAGTCTCCAGGATAACAGTACATAATTATGTTGACATCTTGTACTGTGTACATATATGTATATGTGTCCAGGCTTACATTTACGTGTGTGTTTCAGTGCCTCACCCTGCTTCATGTCACCCACGGTCATCAGCTGTACGTCTACCCCGTCCATCTCATCCTCAGCCTCATCACCCTGGCCTGCTGTGTGGCCGCCACTGTCATGTTTGATAGGCTGTGGCGTTCAGAATGGACAGTACTGAAGTTATCGCTACAGGTACGTTTTATACATATGTTGCATTCTCAGAAGTGGGCCAACAGCCACGAATCTTGGAATGCTGTAGATTTATGTCGCTGTTTACAAATAGTATGACTGTGTACTTCATTTGGGTTGAGGGGCATCCATGGCCGAGGGGGTTAGCACGCCAAAGCAGCGCAATGACCCAGGAGCCTCTCACCATTGTTGTAGTTCAAGTCCAGCTCATGCTGGCTTCCCCTGCGGGTGTATGTGGGAAGGTCTCCCAGCAGCCTGCAGATGGTGGCGGGTTTTCTCCAGGTTCTGCCTGGTTTCCTCCCACCATAGTGCTGGCCGCCATCATATAAGAGAATTATTCTGGAGTATGGCGTAAAACACAAATCAAATTAATAAGTGAAATTCATTTGGGTTGAGTTATTGTACTTTGTACTTTGTACTCCTAGCTCAGTGAGGAAAGCAGGAGAGTATTGTCATTGTAGGTACGCCTCTGTCTGTCCATCTCTCACACTACATGTTAGCAAAATATCTGTAGAAATTTGTATTGCATCAATATATATAGCATACACTTTGTTCTTGTACTGTAGGGGAAAATATGTACACATACCTGTTTATGTCACACATGCAAAAGTTTGTGAGTTGTTTGTCAGAGGCCAGTGGTTTACTCCATCAGGTTTAATACAGTCATAAAGCTGAACACTGTTCTGTAACTAAACAATTCGCTCTTAAACCCCAACTGGAATTTCCTTCATCCTCAGATCACTGGCCCATTTCTTCATATTGGAGCTGTAATATTGATGACTCTGATGACATGGATCATTGCTGGCAACTGGCTGCAGCTCTCTCATAAAGGTAAGCGCTACCTACTGTGTCCTTCCTGTAAGAACACATGAACATTTCCAAGACAGTTGAGCATAAAGTACAGTAGGAGACTTGTGAACCTTGGACCCCTTTTCTCAACGCGAACATGTGGACGTGTGCTCTGTGTACTGCATGTAAGAGTACATGGACATTTTGTGAACCCCTTATTTTTCACAAAGCACACCTGTATACATGTAGTCTGTGTATTGCATGTAAGAGTACATGAACAATTTACTGACGCCTTTTTAGTATGCATGTAAATGTGCAACATGTGTATAAGTTTGGGGCGGGGCCTCCATGGATCAGTTGGTTAGCACGCTAGCGCAGCGTAATGACCCAGGAGCCTCTCAACAGTGCATTCCCTGTGAGTTCAACTCCAGCTGATGCTGGCTTTCTCTCTGGCCGTACGTGGAAAGGTCTGGCAGCAACCTGCGGGTGGTTGTGGGTTTCCCTCAGCCTCTGCCCCGTTTCCCCCCACCATAATGCTAGCTGCCGTGGTATAAGTCAAATATTCTTGAGTACGGCACCAATCAAGTAAATAAATAAATATAAGCCTGGTGCAGTATTTCACATAGCACGGGTATATACATTGTACACCAGTAGCTTTGTAGTGGTGACACAGTGTGTACTACATGTGTCTTGGATACGGGAGGTTATGGTACATATAAATGTACATCTGTGTATACTGGGAATGTTAGGCACATATTTGCCATACCTTTGAAACGTGATAAGAGAAGGTTCTAATATACCCACTGAATACATGCCGACATGGCAGATGTACATGTGGATAGCCTGGTCAGTTGGAATTGCCCAGTTTATCAAATGTGCATTCTTGTAATTTGCATTAATGATCTGATTATATTGGGGAAAAAACATTGAAGAGATATTTATGACGCTGTTTTTTTTCTGTTAGCTTCTCCCTCTTTTCACACCTGGACAGGTAAGTTTGTTAGCCATTGGTGTTTGGGAATCTCCCTCCCCCACGGTTGAGTTTACTTGATTTTTCCCCCAAAACCTTGTTTTGATGTTTCAGGGTTTCTGAAGTGCATAACTTTTGCATTTACCTTTGTAGACGGAGTCGGCAGTGCTATAGAGCTGAGTCGTTATTGATGAATGTTTTAATACCTGAATTTTTAAGTTTTTACAGCTTTTAAGTTCATAGAGCCCCTTTTAGTATATGTAGAATCCCTTTCACATACATGACATACGTCTGGCATGGTATAATTGTGAGAATGATCTTCATTGTGGTTTGCTTTGTTTCCCGATTTGCCCCAGCATATATTTGTCTTTTTGGTGATTGTTTTTTATTCCCTATTATCTAACATGTAGTGGGTACATTTTTTAACAGGTTTAATATTGTTTTTTTTTTTTTTTACTTTTTTAATATTATTATTGTTTGTTTTTTTTTTGTTTTTTTTTTTGGACATTGACTGTAATAATCCATGTGTATGTCATAATGCCGTTTAGCCATACAGAATTTGCAGAATGCTCCCAGTGACTAATGATGTGCATGTAGATTATCGAAGTTGCCATGACAGCGCGTTTTGAGGACGTTCGTTTTTTATGCCAGTGAAGTGAATTTTAGTGTAGTGGTTAATGAACAAGAGGTCACTGTAAGTGGGGCTATTGGAACAAAATAAATTGCTCTCTAGCTGATTGATTTTATAAGTGAAATGCAGAGGGTGTATGGATTTCCTCCGAGAAATTTAACTGAGATAACACTTGATGATGATTTTGTTTACATGGAGATTGTTCCGTTACTCTCTATGGTTTCAGTGTTAATAAATCATGCATGAGGCTTTTGTATAGCTGTCTATAACCTTATGGTTCACTATGGTCTGTAATTTGTTCAAAAGGCCAGGGCTCGTGTCTCTTTGATGTCGGAATGTCATGCTGTTAATGTTTACTATGTATAATGGCTCTTTTATCTGGTAGTAGATTGCGTCATATAGACATGACAGGTAACAAACTGGTACAAATACGGATTATGGAACATGACATTAGACAACTTCAGTCGTCAGCAATAGTTTATATACTGTATGTACATGAACATGCAAATAAATATAAATGAACTAAACCAATAGTGAATTGTCTTTATGAAAAAAGCTGCCACAGCCATGTAACCTAGCTTATAACCCAGCCTGTAGACAATACTTTTGCTTCAGTCGTTCATCATGTTGAGCATTGTTAATTACATGTAACAAAGGGTAAAAAAATTGTTAATTACATGTAACAAAGGGTAAAAAATTGTTAAAAATTGTTAATTACATGTAACAAAGGGTAAAAAATTGTTAATTAAACTATCCATGTTTAAATAGGCTGTAGCAGAGACTTCCGACAAAATATCCATATTCACTATGAAACAATCAAATATATTTTCTATGTTTGACAAGAATAGCTTAAACAATAAGATTTCAGTAAGCGTCATACTTGTAACTATATTACTTATTATAGTCACTGTTAAATGATTCTAAGGGGCCTCCGTGGCTCAGTTGGTTAGCGCTCAAGGGCAGCGTAATGACCCAGGAGTTTCTCACCAATGCGGTCACTGTGAGTTCAAGTCCAGCTCATGCTGGCTTCCTCTCCGGCCGTAAGTGGGAAGGTCTGGCCGCAACCTGCGGATGGTCGTGGGTTTCCCCTGGCTCTGCTCGGTTTTCTCCCATCATAGTGCTGGCCGCCGTCGTGTAAGTGAAATATTCTTGAGTACGGCGTAAAACACCAATCAAACAAATAAATAAATGACTCTAATGTTTGAATATTAAGCTGTAATGCAACCTGGTTTATATATTATATAAATTTTTGGAATCTTTGCACCAATATTGAATAGTAATACTTGTATGATACCTGATAAGGCTGGTATTTTATGAAATCTGGCTATTCTGAAATATTTTGGCTAAAATACTTGATTGCACTAATGCACTGGTCAGTTTTTTGCCAAAAGTCTCTGGTATGCCCTCTTTAATTAACATCGTTTATGAAACAATGCATCAGTTATATCCACTCGTAAAATTATGTACAGATAAATTTTTTATTTGATAAATATATATACATTAGTTCCTCAACTTTTAGTGCAGTTTATGCACCTTTTTAACTTGATTTTGAGGAAACAGGCAACATTGGCTGGATTGGCCAAGCTCTGGCCTTCACAAAAGGTATAGTTGTGTCAATCTGTGCAGAATAAAGCCTTCAGAATATGCTTGAATAAATATCTTCCCCAAATATGCAAAAAGGTTGAAGAATTGCTGTATCATATTATATTTCCCTTTTTATATTTTGAATCATTCTGTTGTTGGTGACTGTAGAAGTTCTCCCCCCCCCCCCCCCCCTCCCAGCATGAGTGACTTATTTCCGTGTTTCAAATTTCCTCACTTCAACTTTTCCTAGTGTCCATTCTACCCTTTTCTAATGTACAACATTGCGTGTTGACACTTTGTATGTCTAGCCACCTTTCAAAATCATTTGAGGAAGAAGGGAAATAGGTTTTGGCCAGGATTGGCAAGATATAGCTATTTCAATGTACATACGGGTCTTCATGTTGGTCATGATTGTCAAGATATCTGCTTATTTCATGGCGGAATGGCTGTAGTACATGTGCATTAGACATTGCACTAGTGGCATGTGAAGAATTCCAACCAGAAGTGAAGATAGGGCTACAAAAAATCTCTTTCACTGGACTGGCATCCAGCAGTTATTTCAGGGCTTTTGTTATCTTTTTAAGTAAAAGCTGTACCCTGGAATAGCCAGCTACATGCCAGAGAATTGAATGAAGGTAAAATGGGAGCTTGGTCAAAGTAGACAGTCACATGTAGATGCTCAGAGTTTTACAGCCACATGTAGCTGCTCAGAGTTTTACAGCCACGTGTAGCTGCTCAGAGTTTTACTGAAGTAAACAGCCACATGTAGCTGCTCAGAGTTTTACTAAAGTAGACAGCCACAGGTAGTTGCTCAGAGTTTTACTAAAGTAAACAGCCACATGGAGCTGCTCGGAGTTTTACTAAATTAAACAGCCACATGGAGCTGCTCAGAGTTTTACTAAATTAAACAGCCACATGGAGCTGCTCAGAGTTTTACTAAATTAAACAGCCACATGGAGCTGCTCAGAGTTCTACTGAAGTAAACAGCCACATGAAGCTGCTCAGAGTTTTACTAAATTAAACAGCCACATGGAGCTGCTCAGAGTTTTACTAAATTAAACAGCCACGTGTAGCTGCTCAGAGTTTTACTAAATTAAACAGCCACCTGTAGCTGCTCAGAGTTTTACTAAAGTAAACAGCCACATGTAGCTGCTCAGAGTTTTACTGAAGCAAACAGCCACATGTATCTGCTCAGAGTTTTACTGAAGTAAACAGCCACATGGAGCTGCTCAGAGTTATACTAAAGTAAACAGCCACATGGAGCTGCTCAGAGTTTTACTGAAGTAAACAGCCACATGTAGCTGCTCAGAGTTTTACTGAAGTAAACAGCCACATGGAGCTCCTCAGAGTTTTACTGAAGTAAACAGCCACATGGAGCTGCTCAGAGTTTTACTGAAGGAAACAGCCACATGGAGCTGCTCAGAGTTTTACTAAAGTAAACAGCCACATGTAGCTGCTCAGAGTTTTACTGAAGTAAACAGCCACCTGCAGTTGCTCAGTTTTACTATAGTAAACAGCCAGGTGTAGCTGCTCAGAGTTTTACAAGAGTAAACAGCCACATGTAGCTGCTCAGAGTTTTACTAAAGTAAACAGCCACATGCAGTTGCTCAGTTTTACCAAATTAAACAGCCACATGGAGCTGCTCAGAGTTATACTAAAGTAAACAGCCACATGGAGCTGCTCAGAGTTTTACTGAAGGAAACAGCCACATGGAGCTGCTCAGAGTTTTACTGAAGTAAACAGCCACATGTAGCTGCTCAGAGTTTTACTGAAGTAAACAGCCACATGTAGCTCCTCAGAGTTTTACTGAAGTAAACAGCCACATGGAGCTGCTCAGAGTTTTTCTGAAGTAAACAGCCACATGAAGCTGCTCAGAGTTATACTAAAGTAAGCAGCCACATGGAGCTGCTCAGAGTTTTACTAAAGTAAACAGCCACATGTAGCTGCTCAGAGTTTTACTAAAGTAAACAGCCACATGTAGCTGCTCAGAGTTTTACTGAAGTAAACAGCCACATGGAGCTGCTCAGAATTATACTAAAGTAAACAGCCACATGTAGCTGCTCAGAGTTTTACTGAAGTAAACAGCCACATGGAGCTGCTCAGAGTTATACTAAAGTAAACAGCCACATGGAGCTGCTCAGAGTTTTACTAAGTAAACAGCCACCTGCAGTTGCTCAGTTTTACTAAAGTAAACAGCCAGGTGTAGCTGCTCAGAGTTTTACAAGAGTAAACAGCCACATGTAGCTGCTCAGAGTTTTACTAAAGTAAACAGCCACATGCAGTTGCTCAGTTTTACTAAATTAAACAGCCACATGTAGCTGCTCAGAGTTTTACAAGTGTAAACAGCCACATGGAGCTGCTCAGAGTTTTACTAAAGTATATAGCCACATGTAGCTGCTCAGAGTTTTACTAAAGTAAGCAGCCACATGTAGCTGCTCAGAGTATTACTAAAGTAAACAGCCACATGTAGTAGGCTGCAGGTAGCTGATAAATGTGCCATCTAATAAAGCCTCCTGTTTAGACTTCTTGGCATTACGCTACAGAACTGCCTCATTTGTTCACATTTTATCTGTACGTGTTTGTGTTTGGTTTCAGTGCTGAAGACAGTGTGGTTGTGTGTATGAGGGTGATGATAGTATTATACCTGTGACTTACTAAACGCTACAGAACTGCCTCATTTGTTCACATTTTGTCTGTACGTGTTTGTGTTTGGTTTCAGTGCTGAAGACAGTGCGGTTGTGTGTATATGTGGGTGGTGATAGTATTATACCTGTGACTTACTCAACAGGTGTGTGTTTGGTTTCAGTGCTGAAGACTGTGTGGTTGTGTGTATATGTGGGTGGTGATAGTATTATACCTGTGACTTACTCAACAGGTGTGTGTTTGGTTTCAGTACTGAAGACAGTGTGGCTGTGTGTATATGTGGGTGGTGATAGTATTATACCTGTGACTTACTAAACAGGTGTGTGTTTGGTTTCAGTACTGAAGACAGTGTGGTTGTGTGTATATGTGGGTGGTGATAGTATTATACCTGTGACTTACTAAACACTACAGAACTGCCTCATTTGTTCACATTTTATCTGTACGTGTTTGTGTTTGGTTTCAGTGCTGAAGACAGTGTGGTTGTGTGTATGAGGGTGATGATAGTATTATACCTGTGACTTACTAAACGCTACAGAACTGCCTCATTTGTTCACATTTTGTCTGTACGTGTTTGTGTTTGGTTTCAGTGCTGAAGACAGTGTGGTTGTGTGTGTATGAGGGTGATGATAGTATTATACCTGTGACTTACTAAACGCTACAGAACTGCCTCATTTGTTCACATTTTGTCTGTACGTGTTTGTGTTTGGTTTCAGTGCTGAAGACAGTGTGGTTGTGTGTGTATGAGGGCGATGATAGTATTATACCTGTGACTTACTAAACGCTACGGAACTGCCTCATTTGTTCACATTTTGTCTGTACGTGTTTGTGTTTGGTTTCAGTGCTGAAGACAGTGTGGTTGTGTGTGTATGAGGGCGATGATAGTATTATACCTGTGACTTACTAAACGCTACAGAACTGCCTCATTTGTTCCCATTTTGTCTGTACGTGTTTGTGTTTGGTTACAGTGCTGAAGACAGTGTGGTTGTGTGTATATGTGGGTGGTGATAGTATTATACCTGTGACTTACTAAACAGGTGTGTGTTTGGTTTCAGTACTGAAGACAGTGCAGTTGTGTGTGTACATGAGAGTGATGATAGTATTATACCTGTGACTTTCTAAAGTGGTGTATGTTTGGTTTCAGTGCTGAAGACAGCGTGGCTGTGTGTGTATGTGGGTGGTGATAGTATTATACCTGTGACTTACTAAACATGTTTGTGTTTGGTTTTAGTGCTGAAGACAGCGTGGTTGTGTGTATATGTGGGTGGTGATAATATTATACCTGTGACTTACTAAACATGTTTGTGTTTGGTTTCAGTGCTGAAGACAGCGTGGTTGTGTGTGTACATTGGGGTGATGACAGTATTATACCTGTGTCCTCTGGTCATCAACTCCCCCTGTGTGGTTACAGTCACAGATCTCCCACCCAAGCCTGAGGTCATAGGTCATAGAGGGGCACCCGCTGTAAGTTTATAATCATATTTATTTGTACAAATTAATTTTCATTTTGTATATTTTTAAGCCTACATCACATTTGGTATTCAACCTGTTCAAGGTACATGTGAAAGACATCTAAAGTGAAATGCTTCTCTGTATTGCTGAATTGGGATTTAACACGTTATGGCAAAGAAAATTCTAAGTGGAATTAGTTATTTAACTAAATGTTTGTTACACATTGCCTAGGAAAATAGATGAATATATTTTTTCTCCAGCCAAGTAAACTGTTTGTTATACAACATCAGATGGCCTGGGGGGCGACCATGGCTCAGTTGGTTAGCGCACTAGCGCAGCGTTATGACCCAGAAGCCTCTCCAATTTGGTTCCTGTGAGTTCATGTCCAGCTCATGCTGGCTTCCTCTCCAGCCGTAAGTGGGAAGCTCTGTCAGCAACCTGGGGATGGTCGTGGGCTTGCCCCGGTTTCCTCCCACCATAATTCTGGCGGTCGTCGTATAAGTGAAATGTTCTTGAGTATGGCGTATAACACCAATCAGATAAATAAAAGTAAATAAATCAGATGGTCTGTTGGAACCCTTTGTGGTCGAGTCAATGTACAAATCAGTGATGTTGCATTCATATTTTGTGTGTGTAGTTCATTTGAAAGTCCATTCAGTGAGTGCATTCATGGCTTTTTATGTACTCTGTATTTCTGCAATATACATGTACTTTTGTTCTGTACTTTCCCACCAGGTGGCTCCAGAAAACACAATCCTCTCCTTCCAATCTGCAGCTAGTCGTAACGTGTGGGCATTCGAAAGTGATGTGAGAATAAGGTAAGCTGTTACACTGACTAGAGCAACAATGAACTTTCATGGAGGAAGACATAGTTTTCACTGATTCTCATATGATTGTCTGGATAACTGCAGAGCCTTTAAGCAGTGAGGTATTGTTGTGATACAGGGCTCAGTGAGGGCATTTCCCAAGTACATGATTAAGAGATTGATTTATTCCGGCACTCCAGTTTTCTCCACTTATGAAATTTTACTGACAGCAATGAATATGCTTGTTTACAATACACCAGTGGAATTACAATAAATAAATAATTCAATAAATAAATGTGGTTTTGGTTTGACATGTACATATATGTTTAACATCATTGAAATAAGTAAATGAGTGAAAGTGACTTCTGTCTGACATGCTAATTGGCACTAAATACCAAACAGATTAACACAAATTCTATATGTTTATCAATGTGCTGGGGTGTTTTTTTTTTGGTTTCCAGTTTTGACGGAGTCCCGTTCCTGCTCCATGATAGCTCACTGAGACGGACCACAAACATATCCTCAGCTGCCTCCAAATACGCGGACGTCAGTGCCTGCTGGTTTAATATATCTGAGATTAAGGTCTTTGATGCAGGCTCATGGTATTTGACTGTGAGTATTAATGTAGAATGACTTACATGTACACATAAATAATGATGGTTTTGCCTGTTTTTGTTGTCAGAAAAGTAGGTCCCTTTAATGTGTTTATGTAGAACCAAGATGGTAGGTTAGTGGTTAGAGCGTCCACTTCAAAGTCAGGAGACAAAGGATCAAACCCCAACTGGGTCATACCAAAAACTTCAAAAATGGTACTTCTCAGAGCCATGCATTGCTTGGCACTTAGCATTGAGAGGTTTGAGCAAGGAAACATGACTAGTTGTCCTGGTGTCAGTATATTGTGACCAGGTGGTGTCTGGTGTCTACGGCATGATAGTCCAGTGGCGACAACACTCGTTGTCACATGAATGAACAATTGTCGTGTATGATGTAAAACTGCAAGCATTCATACATACATACCTGCCTGTAGTTTTAACATAGAATTTATTTGAATTGTGGGCATATATAATAAAACAGCTCCTGCATGCCTGCATTTATAATAACTGATGACAAGCATTGTATGCCAAAGAACAAGAAATTCGAACACAGCAAATTTAACCATGTTTCCATGATGGCCTATGGATTTATTAAACGTTTCTAAAGCATGTTCTTAGCAAGTTGTGACATACCCTCAATCACCTAAAATTTTGCCTACAAAAGTGCATTTTTAGAGGCAAATAAATGTCACAAAATATTATTATTGGTGCGGAAACTTACATTTTTCAGTAGAATATCCCCATGTTCCAACAAAAGGCAAAACACTTATTTACAATCAGTGGAACTCTGACAATCAGAAAAAAATGGGCAAATTAGTCATGGACGAAATTTATGGTCATATAAGACACATGTATTTCAGGACCTTTCCTGCAACACAGAAAATAAGCAGAGCATTTTTTCGGAGTGGAACATTTTTCAGTTTGACCCCTGTGTCTTAGCCAACTTTAATTGAATCTTGTTTACACAAATTTGGATGTCTTCCTGGATGTTCTGTACAACTCTGCCAGTCTACTATCAGATTAATGTTATACAGTGTATGCTATTATGGATCATACGGCTTGAAATGGAGCAATTTTGGCGAATTCGTACACGTTCCAGTAGGTTCCCTTTGAGACATGTAGCTCACTATAACCAAGTATAATTGGACATAAATATTTATCTTTTTGTTGTGGCAAATTTGAACACGTTTCATCATGTACCATATGACAGATTACATCTAATATCTGGTAGACATTATGGAATCATTGAACATTTATAGCGGAACCTTTTTGTTGCAAATTTTAACCTGTTACATGCATTTGCAATTTGGACAGGTTCCAGAGTGTTCCCTTATACACAATCTGCTCATATCACCAAGACGTTACTAAATTGTTAAGCTTTCATGAAAATCTGCAAATGTTTACAAAACTGTTTCAGGATGACCCCTATGGTACAGTCAGTTATCTGTCTGAGGCACAGCGACAGGCCATCTCTCGGCAGAAAGTCCCAACCTTTGCAGAAATGCTACAGTTGGCCATATTGGAGGATAGATATGTGATATTTGATCTGTTTACACCTCCAGTGAAGCATCCTTATCATAACACATCAGAGGAGATTGTGGTGGAGACAATTCTGCGATCAGGGATTGATCAGAAGAAGGTATGGGGTCATTTCTGTGTTGGATGGGTGTTGGATACCCCTTTTGTGTAGTGTGTCAGAATCTCCTATTTACACTCATGTCAACAGCCAACCCCAGTTGGCTATCATAGCTCCTCCTTCTATACTTGGTTGTCTTTATACTTGGTAGCCAAACATCAGCCTATGCACATGTACATGTGCAAGGCATGTACTGTTTCACGCTAAGTTTGGTACGTCCTTTCTGCTTCATGATGTCTGCAGCCCAGATCAGGTGTCAGCTATGACTCTTACCTCTCAGCTTGCCCATACATGCATCACCCATGTATATTCCAGGCAGTAACAGTATGCCAGACCCAAATTCATTACAAGGTTAATTGTTTCATAGCAGATCAGCCATTAGGTTAGTATTTTGATATTTAAGGTGCATACGACGGCGACAACTTTGTCAAGACCGATACCTGTGGTGAAGGCAAAATGGCTACTGCTTCAGCAATGGTCATGTCTGCTGCTTACATTGTTTAGAAAGGATTTACTGAACTTGGTATGAAATGGGGTTTGCATCATCCAAGTGTAAAGATACATGTTGAAATATCCACCTGGGGCTAGCTAATCAGTGACTTATCCTCATGTTCACCATAAAGCCACAGATTTCATGTTGGGTATTGCTTCCAACTACATGTTTAAGCCATTGTGCTTAACTCTGACTGTTAAATAATCCCGGAAAGCATCTATGAATTCATGTATATATGTAAGCCACACAACCAATTTACCAAGTTCCATTTTGTTCAGATCTTGTGGTTACGAAGGAATATTCCCAGGGGAGCAGAAAACTTCACCCATACTTCAGGTGAATTTATGCCAGCTGAGGATTTAAAGAGGAATAACTTCAGGGCTGTCAATCTCCATTATGACATGATCTCTGAAAAGGACATAAGGTGAGATGCAAGAATGATCTGTCCTTCGATCATATTGACATGGCGTCTTGGTGACGTTAAGTGTGTGCCACCATTTGATGTTTAACTTTAAACTGCATGTAGCAGCTGCTTCTGATTAATATAGCAGCTAATTTCATGAACACATGCATATATTTTAACTTTATGTTATGTATTCTTATCAAAAGTACAGCAATCAAGTATGGATGAAGGGGCCCTCCGTGGCTCTGTTGGTTAGCGCAGCGTAGTGACCCAGGAGCCTCTCACCAATGCGGTCACTATGAGTTCAAGTCCAGCTTATGCTGGCTTCCTCTCTGGCCATATGTGGGAAGGTCTTACAGCAACCTGCGGATGGTCGTGGGTTTCCCCCAGGCTCTGCCCTATTTCCTCCCACCATAATGCTGACGGCCGTCGTATAAGTGAAATATACTTGAGTACAGCGTAAAACACCAGTCAAATAAATAAATAAATATGAATGACTGCATGTATAAGTACTTGACGTATAGAATGGATGCAACAGTCCATTCCATTCCATAACAATTGGTCAAGTTATTGAATGTGTGGACTATTGCAGTATCAAGTCATCCGAGGAAATGGGGAACTAAGAGAAGATAATTGTATATGCAGTTGTATCTGTCATATCACGCTTGCAAGTGTTGTCTCCCTTTACTGTGCTGGCGTTTTAAACTATTTTATTTCTAAATTCACTCATAGTAATTAACAGCACAGATTGATTGTGACAGTGTTGCTCCATTTTGTGATACATTTGTGATACATTTGAATGTCTTGACTGTTAAAACCTGACGAATATGTTTTTTTTCATATTGTACCTTCAGGCGTTTAAACATGGACAACATCACAACTAATATCTACATCGTGAACTCTGTGTGGATGTTCTCTCTGTATTGGTGTGTCGGGGTTCATTCCGTGTCTACTGATCAGTGCCAAGTATTTGCTGAAGTGGACAGTCCAGTGTGGCATATGGTCAGTCCGGGCTAGCATACGTTTCATCCATTGTGGCATGCGGTATTTTGTACTGTATGTGTTAGTGAAAAATCATGTGAAATTAGGTATTGTTAACAGTAAAATGCATGTAGCGTTCAATGTCCTGCAGCC
Source organism: Liolophura sinensis (assembly GCF_032854445.1). Classification (NCBI taxonomy): domain Eukaryota; kingdom Metazoa; phylum Mollusca; class Polyplacophora; order Chitonida; family Chitonidae; genus Liolophura; species Liolophura sinensis. The sequence continues at coordinate 26,478,127 of NC_088306.1, forward strand.
ACTAGCATAAGGTGATTGCAGACTAAGTTGATTGTAGTTACCGTGGTGACACATGTCAAAAACATACATTGCCATGATAGTTACAATCAGCTCGGGCTGAGTGGCTTTACTTCTACAGTTTGTACAGCAGGCCGATTACTTGGTGAAAAATTCCATAAAAATACACGTGGTAAGATGTAAGGCTTACTGTGAGGCTTTGACTTGGTTGCATCTGTAAAGATCTGGTGATGACTAGTATTTAGTATGTCCTGTATGTCATAGCCTGTTATCTTGTCAGGATGAGTACCTATTTTTTTTGGAGTGATGCAAAGTATCCATGTCTGAAGAAAGAGCTTGAGATGAGCTCTGTTCAGCATTTTACCTGTAGTTTTTATGGTACCTGGCTAACGAGAATGCATATGATAAATTATTCACCAAATGCTGTACAGATAGTGCTTGCTAAGGGGTGGGATATCACCCTATACATGTGACCCAGAACATGGGATGGAAGAAGAGTGGGAAGAATATTGTATATCCCATCTTTTGTCAACAAGTGTTGAGAGCTACTTGTGCGGCTCACAACAGTTCACTGATAAAGATCAGTCAAATGAAAGCTACATGCGCACCCGACTACTTTGTGTTACTACAAGGCTTTGTCTCTCCCAGTTGTAATTGTGTAGATGATAATGTAAAATCTTCACCAAGCCTTTGGTCAATAAGGCTAGTTCCAGTGTGGAACTCTTTTGTGTGGCGAGTATGGATATTTCCTCCTGCGCAGAAATGTTGCACTTTGGTTTGAGGACGAATGACTGACGTCGCATCCTTAAATTACCTTGTGCTTCTGCATGCGATGCCGTAAACAGGGACACAAGACAAAAAATAACCTCTCTGACTCAAGGCATAATGGTGTACTTTTTTTTTAGATGTTCCTTATATTGGATAAACGGATTGTCCTACTCATGACACTGTAGTATCAAATTTATTAAACGCAAGGTAAAAAAATTTGTTTGTTTTGGGCACAGAGAGAAATTTTTGACCCGATTGTAATAAATTTGATACCATGGAGTGTTTATTATACGCTCACCATCCCCACCACCACTCCCCCCAAAAGTAAACAACAACAGTGTACTTGCTGGGTTATACCTTAAATCGCTGAATGTGATCCACAAGTGGTGGATCTAACCATTGTGTGGTTGTTTACGTGGCAATCAAACAAACGTCAGAAGTCACATGAAGGGAGGTAATGGCAGTAGAATAAATGCACATCATCTTTGGATATTAGCTCAAGCTCTATTTCCATGGGCTATTGCCTCATGAACATGGAATATTACCTTAAAAGCATGACATAGCTTTACTTGAGCATATTTTGATGATCATGTTTAGTAGAATACAATGTGATTGTGTATGAACCATGCAGTGTAAACCACAAGTCATTTTGCTACCCAGCTGCGTATGCCTAGGTGTAGGCAAGCTATATGATCAAAGCTTAAGCGAAAGGAATGCTCAAGGATATTTTTCTTTTTGATTCCCAATACAGAGCCCCAAGAGTTACCTTATCCTGTGGATAGCAGTAGATGTCCTGTCAGCTGTCATTGTAGTGTTGCTCTTCATTGTCCAGAGGTAAGAAAGAATGGCTTGTTGTCTAGGGACCACTTTCTGGGCAATTTGAATTTCTTTTAACTTTTTTCATAAATGATATTGCCTATTAAAGTTATCATGCCCTTAGGCAATATCATTTATGATTAAAGTAATGAAAACGTTATTAACAAGGTTTGCTGAAAGGTTCGCTGCCAAGAATTTTCTTTATTTATGTACATGTATTTCATTTGTGTTTTGACAGCAGACTTATTGCCTCATTGGGAAACAAGGAGATTTGGGTTCAGACACATGTAAAATTTTGGCTTGCATGGCAAACAACAGCCCCTTGAAAGATAAACCATTATATACTCTGTAGAAGCCTCGCTGGCTCTGAAGATTAAAGCACTGGCCCATTGCAATTGTCAGGCCCGAGACCAGTAAGGTGGTGTGTTCAAATCTGTCTCTTCCTGCTTCAGCTGTGGCTTTGTCAGGTAGCTAGCAATGGCCTGTGCTTTACTCTGGGCACCCCATTTTTCTCTCACTGTAAACATGATCATCGTTGTATAGGTGAGAAATTCTGTGGTGTAAAATGCCAGTGAAATAAAATAAATATATGCTCTGGACAAGAAAAAGGAATTCACATGTTTTGACATTTTGAACAAAAATGTCTGAATTGTAGGTGCCTGATTGCTGAATTTTACCAAATATTTTGAAGTATAGTAGTGTAACTGGCATTTGAATCCAAGATATGTTCTGTGGTTATTAGCTTACATTTTCTCTGTAATGATTTCTCTTTGCAGGGTTCGTTTGTATGGCACAAAATTCAACCCAGAAACTCTATCACTGCAGTCAGGACGAACAGACAGCTCTTACGAGGATATGTACAAGTCAAAGAACATGAAACAGAAACTGCTACGCAATGGAGATCCCTTTGAAATAGGCTTGGACCAATCCAACGGTTCGTTGAACAGTTCGGAGCTTCCTGTGGGCAGTTACTGTCTTCACACCATGAACGGAAATGGCGTGACATCGCAAACCACGGACGATGCCCCAGTCACGAACACACACCGACCACCTGTGACCAGTCACACAGAAATTCATGCAGATGTCCCGTAAGCTGATTCCTCCAATCTTGGCCGGGGTTCACAATGTCATGGGCAAAGCCTAATGTCTGACTTTTCCTGGAACTAAAGGTTTTGAGACCCAAGGAAGAGACAATCAAGTTCTTGTATGTGAACTTAACTTTACACACTTGAAATCCTGAAGGTATACGGTATTTCTACATGACACTTGTGAAAGCAGTTATTATGTCAGGTTTTGTTTCAGGGCATTAGGAAAATGATAAATAATGTTTTGCCCTGCCACTTGACGTGGTGCGCCAGCTCTGTTCCGTTGCAATACTGTCCAAATCATTCTACAGGTATCTGCAAAAATGGCCTATCTCTTTTGCATGTTGTTTACTTTTATTTATTTTTTTTTTGTTTGCAGCAATTCACTTTAGCAAATTGTTTTGGTTTTATTTTGCAGATATTTAGACAAAAAGTTCTATGTAAACTACATCTGATATAATCATTAGATTAGACAATAATTTCTGCAATGTTCCTGCAGTTTATAATCATTATATTCATATTATAAACTGAAGGATGGGCCACCAGGTTAATACTGAAATTCCTTTTAAGTGAAACTTCAGCAGATATGAAGTGAATTTTATTGAAATAGGCAGGATGTGTCAAGTATGTGATATAGGTGTTTGCAAACATATGCATTTCCACAGATATGCAGGATGCACCGTTTTAGTGCCTTGTGTGATAGTTGCCTGTGTATGGTGGTGTTGAGATGCTGATTACAGGTTACCTGATTTGTTACCTATTGAATGGTGTACAGTTTGTACTGCGGTAATGACCGGGCATACTGGGCGACCAGAAAGCTAATCCCACCAAAGTGTCACAAGTAAAGTTTCCATGTTTTATACGGAAACTTTGTGAAGCAAACCTGCTGTTGAAGGATTTATGAGATTCATTTGAAGCCTTTTTGCTGATAGTAGTTGCCACAAGACTGTTTTAAGGGATTTTGTTATGTCGTGTATCTATTCACATGACTACATTTAATACCTGCAGGAGCGTTTTTGATATAAATGATTTGGATCGGTACTTAATGTTGGCAAATATCTGTACTTATATTAAGTGCAGATGTGCCAAAAAAAAAAGAAAAAATGAATGAACAAGACTGCTTTTCAAATATGGCCAATCATACATTCAACTATATATGAAGGGAAACCCTACAGTTAGATATACATGTAGATTGTATTAGTCCAGATTACCGGTCTGTTTTATTTAAACATATTTATGTGTGTAGCCAAAGACTAGTTTGTGTTGGTTAAATGTAGTTTCCCGTTTTGAGCAAGTTTTTAATAAAGATAAATGCACATGCGCATTCCCTTGTACAGCAACATGTACAGCTTTAAATACATGTATAAAGCTGTACATGTAGCTGTACACATGTATAAAGCTGTTTACATGTAGCTGTACACATGCATCAGGCTGTACATGTACATGTAGCTGTACTGTTGAGTGATGTAAAAATTGCTCGAATTTATGCCCAAAGAAAGAGTCACTGTGGTACAAGTGTATAAATGTTTACAAATCCGACTTATATTAGAAGGAACTGAGAGAAGTATGGTTGTGAAAAGGTTAAGTTCTACATGATTTTATTCTTAACTGTGAATTACATGTAACTGTACACAGTCCACTGATCTGTCCATTATACACTGTTGCCACGTAGATGAAATGATTCTGGACAAGTTGACCTACATGCATGCTGAATATGAGCGTTGCTGAGGCATTTGTAACACCATAAAACTAAGCTGACCTGGGCTCGCTTAAGGGATTTAAACATTCATGAGTGAAGACAGAGAAGACATTGCGAGGTATCTTTTTTTTCTGGCTGTGTCTGAATGATGAAGAATTCATTGAGACTGTTGATCCCAAGAATGTCCACACTCACATCACAAACTGTGATCATAATCAAATGTAGTATAATTTTAGATTAACGATATTCTGTGACACACAATTTCGTACCACCTAGCTAGATCACAATTTATTGAAATCAACAAAGTTGTGTCTTTCTTCTTCCTAGAATTTTGAAGGCTATTTGCATCGTTGAAAAGCAACCATGTGGCAACATTGCCATTGTCTTATGTCTTGTAGCAGGTGGCTTTGCTTGACCTTTCTGTAAACAGATGATTGTTGGTAACCACGGCAAAGCCTGAAAGCCAGCCACAGCCCATGCTGTTACGGCCAAATGCATGTGGAAATATTTGGGTGTAATATGTATATCTAGAAATGAAAACAAGCCATGTTTTGTTTTAAGAAATCATTCTGCATAACTCCACCAAGAATGGTAACATTTCACGTTTGTATTAAAATTTGAACATAATGTCAGTTTTTGGGGTAATGCCAGTTAGTCAGATTTGGCCATATTTACCCAAAGGTCATTAGCTTATATCCAAAATGATTGGATATATTATCCCTTATCCCTGTTCTGATGACAATAATCATACTGGTGCAATACTACATGTATCTTACACTGGGAGAATCCCAAGATAGCTAGATTCTGGTCAAATTTGGAAGTTTTCTGTAGACCTTCTAATGCATTTTCCCTTCTAAACAGTGATGGTTAATACAGAAAAACCGGCTGTCCTTGATACACAGGACTAGCCTTTTGAGCTTTCATCCATGTTTGGTAAGGCCAATCCTTATGCAACAAAGGTAATCAGGTTTAGCTTTTACATAAAACTGCATACTGGTACGTGCACACGACTTTTTTTCCATACAATAGTGACACAGGTCCATGTGGTTAATGATCAATTTGTTACCAGTTTACACTCAAAACGTCATTGCAAAGAAAGGTGTGAACTTAAAAACTTAACACCTTGGGCCTAAAATTTCTTTGGGTTCAGGAGATTCCCAATTGGATTGACACAGACCTATGTTTATCAAAATACACGCATGTATACAGTGATAATAAGCGGTTTATTCATTTTGTTGAAATGTCAGTGTTACTCAAGATACCCGGATATAATAAACAAGTCAAGAGGCATAATTCGTTTATTTGTAGACATATTACAATATAATTGATTAATGGTGCATACTGAATAGCATAATCACAATACTGACACTGGCTGAGGAAACAAACGTGGCATAAATGCTGAAGGTTTGCTTTTGTTATGCGGAGATATTCTGCGATTGTTAAGGAATTCCCTGTATGATTTTGTAATTTCTGTTTATTTAATTTGAAAGCAGAGAGAATAATTTTGTACATATTAGTCAGTATTCAAAATATTTAGTATTTGGTATTTAGTATGACAAGTATTTGGCTTGTCATATGTATGCAGCTGACTGATATACTTTCAGAAATTTTGTAGTACACGTATTTCCAAAATTGAAAAGTCTTGGAGGCTTGAACAAGTATTACTTGACCCAAATAGAAGCCTGGAAGCATTTTGAACGTATTCATGTTTGCTCGCGTGAATACGAGAAATGACAGGTGTTGTGTTGTCATTTTAATGTTAACTTTCAAAAATGTATTTATTTAGCTTTATTATATACGTCATGTGTATATATATTTTACTCTATCAATAAGAGTTTAATTTGTACCGCCATACAAATGTTGTGTTTATTAGCATTTATTTCTCCATTTTCGGCACGTAAAAATGTGTAATACATCTGCTCTGTGATGGAAACTTGGTCAATTTGTCTGAGTATTGGAGGGCAATCTTGTGCAATGTTCAAATTCTTTAGTCACAGAATTCCATGTCATAATTATGTATATTTGTATACCCCCCAGCTCCTGATTGTAAATGTATTAAACTTAGCGTGAAATCCCAGTAGATTATTATCTTTTTCACAAAGACCTACTATATTATCAAGAGGAGTTTATTTAATTGGCGAGTTTTGTGTATGTGACATCACTGTCTTGTTAAAGCCGAACGAGAGCTGATGTGGTTTTGTTAGAGACCAAATTAACTTTGGGTTGTGTGAGCTGTGTTCCAAAAACGGTCGGCTGCTGAAAAGGAGGTCAGTGTGCCAACCCTGATTTAACACATCATATTACCAATATATTTGTATATACGCGTATATCATATTTGTTCGTGTCAAGTGTAATACATTGCTACTACGATTAGCGTCAATGCTGTAATAAATTTAATTTTGTAAATTCATTCTTGTCAATAGCGAATGGAGACATCGTTAAGTGTAACGGTATAATAGATGCTGTTTTTCAGTATGGCGCCCAGCTCATATTATTGATACATTATTGCCCTGTGATAATGATGGGTTTTGATGTGACTATTTTGGAAAGCCTTTAAAAGGGATAGGTTGTAATGTGCTTCGCTTAGGTTAAAGTAGGATGTGTGTGTATTACGCTGCGGAATCTATCTACATGCATTTTATGTTATGTCCACTAAATATATATTGGTTGCCATAGGTTAATGTAAGCTGGTGTGACTCGTGCAACGTCATTCACGTGACGTGGCATGACGTGTATTCACGTCAGCTAAGACTAACGTATTCGGTTCAGGATATAGGAAGGTTTGTCACGTTCCCACGTTGAAGGTTTGTTACGTTATTGACAAGTAATTTTAGGTTACCACAAGTGAGGTTCTTTTGTGCGTGTTTTCACACTTAAGCAGTTGGTTAAATTTTGAAATGTGTTTTTTATTCTGTGAAGCAAGCCCTCTGGTACCACACATTCCGTGCCTATTTCACACTGCATCTTTGACGCTCTTTTTGACAGCACTCTCAGAAGTGTCCGTCAGCGATTGTGATATAAATACTACGTAAACTATTCACAAATTTCTATCTATATACGTTTAAATGTCTATACATGTTTCTCTGCGTGTGTGTGTGTAAATATATATACATATATATATATATATATATATATATATATATATATATATATATATATATACATAATAAAATCTGCACATTTTAAGAAAACTCAAATATGCAGCGTTGTGTAATTTCGTGCAATTATAAATTATACACTAGTTTATCCCACAGGTTTGGACGCACTAGTTGCTGGTTCAGTTTTGGGCTTGGACAAAAATTCCATCCGCTCTCACTATTGCTGCAGCTCGGTGACAATCGTTTGATTGTTTGCGCAGTCTAACGCTCGTTGAAGACCATTTGTCCTCCACCAGTATGGCGGGCATATGTGCCGCACATGTGACAAAGATCGTCTTTAATTTGCCAAAGCTCGGTGCATGGATTACACCGGGCACTAAGTCCACTCAGGTCCCTACGTCCATAAACTGATCGTCAGCGTATGAGTAAAAAATTCTTGTATCACCATAAACAAAAATCAAATCCAGTAGGTTTAGTTGCTGTCTTGTGTGAAGAGGTGTCTCGGATGCTGGGCCCTCTCCTCTACCCATGTGTACCAATCAATAAACTGGATATACGGAACCAAATAAACATTTTATGTGGGAGTTTAATTTCCTACAGCGTCCTTTCGTTGATACCATCACAGGAAATCCAGAGAACAAATCACCTTTAAATGAAGAACTCCTCATCTAACTGCCATTTTGTGCGGATTTCAAATATGGTTTTTCTTTTTCTTTTTGGACGATGCAGCTATTCTTTTTAGCTGCTAAGCTTGCTCTGGTGGCGAAAATTCAACGTTCAACATGAAGATTTATGCACCAGTAGTACTTTTTAAAAGACAATTGTTTAAAAGAAAAGACAAAAAACAATTCAACAATAGTTTGTTTGGAAGCAGTGTGGAAACATACCTGAAGGACAACATCCATTTTTTTCTGACGAGCTTTGTTACTCTATGCAATTTAAAGTGGAATTCTAACGAGGCCATCGGCTGCGCCATGTTGGAGAAACCGAGAGCACGACTGGTTAAAGATAAAATGGGTGTCGGGTGACGTCAAAGGAAACAGAGCAAATCACCTTTAAATGAAGAACTTCTCACCTAAATGCCTTTTGGTGCGGATTTCAAATATGGTTTTTGTGATTTTTGTTTTGTATTTATTATTTTTTACACTGATGAAGATGAAGATCTGGGGGTTGAACATTTTGGACAAAATTGCACAGGCTGAAGTACAGTGACGTCACCTATTCTTTTAAGCTGCTAAGCTTACTCTGGTGGCGATAATTCCACGTCCAACATGAAGATTTATTCACCTGTAGTACTATATCTATATCTGCAGTTACCGTGGAAATTCTTGATATAACGAACTATCAATTAAAGAAATAAATAATAAATGAGGAAATATTAAAGTCAGAGCATGGTTAAAGATTAAAATTAACTCATGACGGCGCTATGCTTCAGTCTGATAAATATGGGCCGAAAAGTCCACCTTAGATCTTCAGTAATTTCCGCACTTGTTTACACCAAAAAGTTTAAAAAATGAAAACCATATACGGAATCAACATCATGTAGCCTCTTAGATGATGCTCTGGCCTCCGAGATCACGAAGCTTAAACCTGATTTAAAATTCAGATAACTTTAAAACTGTTATTTGTTACGTAACAAAGCCAATATACTACTTGACAGCATAAATTCAGGGTAACCTATTGTAAAACAATTTTTAGCTAAAATATCGCAAGGAAAATGCGAGGTTAAAGAACTGAAGTTCTGATTTAAGGCTTAGATCGCTTCTTGATCAGGGGGCCTGCTCTTTTAAAGAAATCCGCTGATTTTTTCTCCTGTAATTTATCCCTAAATTCGTATTTCTTTGGCATAATGTCCCAACAGAATTTTCCGTTTAGACTGTTACTCATGTAATTTCTCAGTCTCTTGCACATTGCCTTTCTGAGTGAACATCTCATGAATCACATGTCCGACAATATCTGAGCTATTGTGACATTCCCTTGCAGAAGATGTCCAAAGAAAATGTCCTCTATTAGATGACGAGGTACTGTTTTCAGACACGGCAGCGTTAAGAGCATTTTGCCGAATCGTGCGGGTTGTGGGGCTGAGCTTGTGACACATAATGCGCAAGCGCGAGTTGGGCTTGGTCCTGTAAGGTTTCTATCTTCGTTCTGTCAACTAGGTCCCGTTTGGAATCTGGAAACAAGATGGCGGGGTCAGTTAATATCAGGATGCTGCGTGGTCCTCAACTGTTATAAACCTTAGTTTTAATTTTCCTCAGATAAATAGTGCTTAGTTTCACAAGGTTTTATTATTTACAAGTGAACTTTGCTGTTTGTAGGGGAAACTCTCTTGTTTGCAGGTTTATGTCTCCATGTTTGTTTATAGAGTAAAATATTGTTTCTGCCTTCAACACATCTAGACAAGCTACTATCAATCTGTCTCCGACCAGGAATAGATTCCGACAAGGCAATTGTTTAAAAGAAAATACGGAAAATAATTTAACAATAGTTATGTCGGAAGCGGTGTGGAAACATGCCTGAGTTACCACAGCCATTTTTTTTTCTGACGTGCTTAGTAACTCTGTACGTTTTAATGTGGAATTTTAATGAGACGACTGGATGCGCCATGTTAGAGAAACCGAGAACACGACTGTCCATCACCCGTGCTCCGAGCTCATATGGTTAAAGATAATGTGGAATTCTAAAGAAACATAGGATGCGCCATGTTGGAGAAACCGAGAACTCAAATGTCCGTCACCCGTGATCTGAGCTCATATGGTTAAAGATAATGTGGAATTCTAACAAGGCAAATGGATGTGCCATGTTTGGGAAACCGAGAACACGACTGTCCGTCTCCTGTGCTCCGAGCTCATATGGTTAAAGATAATGTGGAACTCTAACGAGGCCATTGGATGCGCCATGTTGGAGAACCGAGAACACGACTGTCCGTCACCCGTGCTCCGAGCTCATATGGTTAAAGATAAAATGGGCGTCGAGTGATGTCTGCGGGCAACAGTTACTTCTTAGGTTGTGGAAATAATAGTTTAAAATCTATATTCTATAAATTTTAAATATCTCGATATAAGTAATTTTCCTTCTCTGATCTTCGATATCTCTGTTATCTCGCAGCATCACGAAAATAAAAAAAACATACTTTTTAAACTTCATGTGGAATGCTTCATCGATGCACACATACATTTGTTCTACAGCTGTCGTTTCTTTTAAATGATTTTTGACACTGGGGATAATGCCTAAGGCTTTATAAATAAAAATCTTCGTACTTTCTCGCTTGACTGTGAACACGCTGTCAAGAATATATCTAAAGGCGTGTTAGCTCTGGAAAACCTGTGCGCCTCGAAAGTGTTGGACGTTCTGACATACACCATGTATGTGGATAGGTCTACTTCTGTTCATTATATACAGCGATTGGGCATGACTAATGTCATGTCTCATGTTTCCTTTATGTCAGTGTTAAGACCGGTCCACTTGAAGATTATGAGCATGCTACGACTGAGACACTGTTGACAGTGGCGTTATCTTGTAGAAGAATAAAAGAGAATCTACCATTGCAAGGTAGAGGGAAGGAGACTTGGAGATATTTGTGGGTCTTCGAGAATTAAATGTCTAATTTTCCAGATGCCCGTTTAGGTAGTTGTTCGTTGTTTTTAGGATACACACAACATATACTCAGGCTGTCTCTATGGGAACAGCGTTGGCATGCATATATCAACAAATCTGACCTTGTTTTAAGAGAACAATTGTCTCCAGGAACGACAACTCTGTACCGTCGGCGTTCAACATTTGACAGGCAATTATGGCGCTGTGCAGGCGATGGATGTTTTCCACAGCGGATCTCTGCAAATAAAATTAAATGCATTTAGTAAATCGATTACTGTCAAGGGATTGGCTGTTCAGCATCGATTTACTTTATATTTATTTTCATCTGTGGGGCTCAGGTGGTTAAAGAGATAGTTAGCTTGTCCGGTATACGCACAGGTCGGAGGTTTTCTCCCAGCAATTCCGTTTCCCTGAGGGCGTCGCGTAAGTGAAAAATTCAAGAGTAGCCAACGGCATTGAACGCCAATCAGTCCAATACATAAAATCACTGAACACCAGCTGTACAATACTTGTGTTACACAGTTCGCCTCGTATGGATGCAGACATATTTTTTATGCAGAGACAGATAGATGCAAGCTCCTCGCCACGAGAGTATTTTACAGTTCCCGTGCGATATGTTGCCAAGAAACTGTTTCAGTTTCCGAATTATAATGATGTCACATGGCCTACCCTATTAGAGTCCGTCTTCCCTGCCCGGATGCTCAGCATAGCAATGTCAACAGGCCAGTAGGCGGCGCTCAGAAGGAATAGATCCCCCCACGTGTCCCGTAATAGACTCTTCTGATCATGTGGATGGATTGATCCAAATATGTAATTGACACGAGCTCTCCGCACAGCGGCGCAAAGTATTTGTGTGGAGACTTCCTGGAGAAGACTAACGGAGTTCTGGTTAACACCTGGAAGGAGGAAAAACATAAAACTATATTTGGGGGGAGGGGGACTAATTATATAGATTTCAATAGTGCCAGATGTTTATCATGTAGAAATATGCAACTGTTATCTTTCGAAAATCTTGACAACACGTCTGTAAATTTTCACAGCCCATAAACATCGCAGACTCGATGCCAGTTCTTCAATCAAAAACTATTTCACATGGAAGCCTACCTACAGGGCGAGGCATCGAGCTAGTGAAGAGAGGTAACAAGGTAGAGAGGTAGCGAAGTCGTGAGACAAGGCTATGTCGCTGCCTTGCATCGTTACCTCGCTGTCTGGTTACATCTCTATGTGGCTACCTCGCTGTCTGGCTACCTCGCTGTCTACCTCGCTGTCTGGCTACCTCGCTGTCTGGCTACCTCGCTGCCTTACTACTTCGCATCGCTGCCTCGCTACCTCGTTGCCTGACTACGTAGATTGATAGCGAGGAAGCGAGGTAACGAGGTAGCCAGGCAGCTACAAAATAACTTTTTCTTGGTCAGTCAGTGGGTTGCGACCAGGGTTCTTCCGTCAGTGTGCTTACATGGACGCGACAATTCCGCTCCAATAGGCTGAATCTAGGACAGAAGCCACACGGAGAAAAGCACCGAGGACAACAATCCCGGCGGACCAAAACTTTGGCGGACAAAGTCTGAATTAACCGACAAAACATATCTGTCAGTATAACAAACGTGATGTTAAATATTTGTTGACGGGAATTCATATGGTGTGACTTTGTTTTTCATCTAAAAATTTGTCATCAAAGCGTATCCCAGTCTGTCAGTCGGGTTTAACAGCTTTCCTCTCATAAGCGTTGTACACTTACGCCCTGCACGGAAAGAAACCGTGCAGAGCGTGGGGGGAAACCCACGACCATCCGTAGGGTGTTGGAAGTATTTCCAAATCATTGCTACACTTATTTGGAATGAACCATTTTCTTTAGAGGTGTTAGGCTATAGCATGAAAATTATATTTCCGGGATAGGAAACACAAGCTGCAATACAGCAATTGTTTACCACACTTGTAGACTTCTTTAGTTTTCAGATAAGCCTGGAATGGAGGCTGATCCTTCTGTACACCGCTGAGAGATATAGCTCTTTCCGATGTCGTAAAAAACGGCTAGAATACGTGGACATTGAACGAGTGTAAGAAAGGTTCTGATGATTGAAATAATGTATTGGAATCTGAAAGGTCACTTTAGGGAGATTGTTTTAAGTTTCTCAAACAAGAAAACAGCTTATGCCATGCACCATATGCACCAAATACTGCTGGAGGGGTTTATGTCCGCCGGGGTTTTGTCTGCAGGGCGTTTTCTGCGGCTGTTTGTCCGTCCCCCCAATATGCCACCCTAAATTTATTCACAGTTCATGTATTACATGTATGTCATCAAATAGCACTGTTACGACCAGTACTTACCAACTGGTAACTGCAGTGCTCGGAAAACAGTCGGTAGGCGGACTGGAGAATTGGGGAAGGGACTGAAGCAGCACAGGGTGTTATTAGTATGTTGCCACCCCACGGGGATGGTGGGACCGTACCGAGGGCCTACGGGTTTGAAAGCACTGAATGGCAAAATACCGGGGGTAGACTGCTGGCTGGACCGAGTAGAGAACTGCGTGAAGCCATCTGTATGATGATCGTGCTCTGGTTGCGGTAAGGTTGACGCGGCCTTTGTCTGGGTTGAACATGCGCTCTTTTTGCCTTTATTTTTCCGTGGTCCTCGCTCCTCTTGGACGGCTGCACGGCAAGAAAAAAATGTGACAAAATAACCGACGTGCATCCGTAGCCTGTGAGACATGCGCAAAACTAACCCAAAGACAAGAACAACATGGACTTCCGCCACAACAAAAACATTCTGATTAATTCTTTGACAGAGTTGATTAAGCAGCACAGTAGTATCTTTCCATTGAAATGCATGCGGTCCAAGCTGTGCCTCCACCCATAAACCAGACTGCCCTCGCAAAGCTAACCATTTTGTCTTAAGACGGCGTTCAACGATGGATGGATGTTTGATTTTGCAGCTTCGGGTGTGTTATATAACAGTAGAAAAAAAGCGTAGAAATGGTTTGAAACAAGGCCTAGCGGTCAGTCAGGAAATTAAGTAGTCTGCAGCAGAGATGCCAGCGGTGATAGCTGTCAAAACAACTTTCCTAAGAGGGGTGTCCGAATAGGGAGCGGAAACTCTTCCGTTTTCAGAGTAAGTTCATTGATGCAGTCATTTCCAAAAATTACTGATGAGGTCCAAAAATATGTATTAAGACATATAAAATATGCCTCAAAAGGAATTTTGTTTTGAATTTGAATTTCTGGCATGACTTTATCCTTTTAACACCAAACAATCAATTTAAATTTAGATAGGCCGTTGTTCTGTTGGTATATGCGCATGTACATAACCAGTTGGTTTTACAATGTCATCAAAAGCCGTAGGAGTGAACAACAGCTATACTCTGATTTGGCCCGAATTAAATTTGGCCCGAATTAGATTAGACGAGAAAAGTCCTCTGTTATAAGATGTCACATGGGATTTAAGAACAGTCATCTCGAAATTAGTTCTTCAAATGATTTTTAATCTTCTCTCCGTCTCCAAGCTGAAGTCATTCATCTCCATGCTGAAGTCATTTACACTAACTTTTACACAGAAAAAAATTGGCCTGCAACATCTATATGGGAGCACGCCAGCGCGGAGCAATGACCCTGCAGCTTTACACCAATGCGGTCGCCGTGGGTTCAAGTCCAGCTCACGCGAGCTTCATCTCTGGCCGTATGTGGGAAGGTGTGGCAGAAATCTGCGGATGAACGCAGGTTTCCCCCTACCATAATGCTGGCCGCCGTCGTATAAGTGAAACATTCTTGAGTGCGGCGTAAAACACCAATGAAATAAATCATACTATAGATTTCTGAATAAAAAAATGTATCTACTTACCATTTTTGTTCATCTTGACAGAGAAGCATTTCTGAAGTCGACAATAAGGGCACCAATTACGGCGAGCCTTGTCGATAGCACAGTTCCCTTTACCTGTGACAGAAACCACCCATTAACTAATTCGTCAACTTGTCCGTGACCATTTTTAGTTAAAGTTATGCCGAAAATGTACATACATTTTACCAAAATATGTGTGACTGGGCTCTCGCTGATCTTGTGATCTGTCCAAATAACGTAGCTAATTAAACATATGACCAAACTAATGTTGGGAGCCTTGTTAAACCCCATGGAAACACATAAAGATGGTGGGACATCGTGTCGTCAATGCTACATACTTCAATCAAGCAGGTGGTGAATGACGTGGTCACATTTGGATTAACTGCAGTTTATTTGTTTATTAATACCGCCTAATGGCCTAATGGTTAAAGCGTCCTCGAAGTCGGGAGACCCCGGGATCAAACCCGGGTCGCGTCACGCCAAAGATCTTTTAAAAAGGTACTTGCTGCTGCCTCTCTTGGCGCTCAGCGCTGAGAGGTTAGAGCAAGGAAACGTCACTGGTTGATCCGACGTAAGTATAATGTGACTGGGTGGGGTATCATGAATGGTGTCTTCAGCATGCACTTGCCCTGCCACAAGAAGACACAATATATGTATACACACACCTCATGACTCTTCATTTTCATTTGACTGAATAATTGATAACTACGACGTAAAACCCCAAGTATACATACATACATACATACATACATATTTCTTTATAATTTTTTACCTAATTCTACTTAGTCAACACTGCCATGAAGCGTATCATTTTCAGCCATTTAAGCATTTACAAGAACAATTGGTTTTGAACCACAACTCAAGTAAACTGACAAGAGGCTAGATTCCTCCAGTCACACGTGACCATTTTTCAACCATTAAACCGTCGTGACTTTACGCTCTATGCAGCAGACTATTATACTTCATATAGCAGTTCTCACCGATACAAGTGTAGACCATCTTCCTCCTGATAGAACGCTTAAAGAAACAGCTACAGCCGTCACAGCAGAACACTCCATAGTGCTTCCCGTAACTCTTGTCACCACAGACCTTACAGGACACAGGCACCGGCAGCGTTCGTCCTAGAATAACAAAATACAAATCATTACAAAGTCCTCCTCGTAACTCTTGTCTCAACAGGCCTTTTTAAAAGACAGAGGCATCGGCAGAGATGGTCCCTGCAACAACAAAACAAAAACACCACAAAGTGCTTCCCGTAACTCTTGTCTCAACAGGCTTTTTACAAGACAGAGGCATCGGCAGAGATAGTCCTGCAACAACAGAACAAAAACACCACAAAGTACTTCCCGTAACTCTTGTCTCAACAGGACTTTTACAAGACAGAGGCATCGGCAGAGATAGTCCTGCAACAACAGAACAAAAACACCACAAAGTGCTCCCCGTAACTCTTGTCTCAACAGGCCTTTTACAAGACAGAGGCATCGGCAGAGATGGTCCTGCAACAACAGAACAAAAACACCACAAAGTGCTTCCCGTAACTCTTGTCTCAACAGGCCTTTTACAAGACAGAGGTATCGGCAGAGATAGTCCTGCAACAACAGAACAAAAACATCACAAAGTGCTTCCCGTAACTCTTGTCTCAACAGGCCTTTTACAAGACAGAGGCATCGGCAGAGATGGTCCTGCAACAACAGAACAAAAACGCCACAAAGTGCTTCCCGTAACTCTTGTCTCAACAGGACTTTTAAAGGACAGAGGCATTGGCAGAGATAGTCCTGCAACAACAGAACAAAAACATCACAAAGTGCTTCCCGTAACTCTTGTCTCAGCAGGCTTTTTACAAGACAGAGGCATCGGCAGAGATGGTCCTCCAACAACAGAACAAAAATGCCACACAATGCTTTCCGTAACTCTTGTCTCCACAGACCTTAGAGGCACCTTTGATTTTTTGCTCTTTTTATTATTTAATTATAACTATTTGTCTGTTTTATTTCCATTTCACATAAGGTTTTTGATAATTCGTTCAGATGTTTTTGTTTTAGCCATTTCATGTTTGGCATTCATGACCGAAATGGTACATAAGGTTGTTCTGAATCTATTTGCTAATTTATAATACCTGAAGTGCTATATAAAACTTTTACAATGCTATATCCAGCAGGGAAAGCATTTGCAATGTCAAGGTAACACTTCCCAAGGTGTGAGAAGTTTGAATATTAAAAAATTGGAAAAGCTTACAAAATGTTATAATGTAACACTTAAAACTCTCTTGTGAAATGAACACTCTCCGATGTGTGCCGCATTATAAATGCTGTAACATAACACACACAGCCATAACTTGTAAACATTTTATTTGATTGGTATTTTAAGCCGTACTCAAGAATATTTCACTTGTACGGCGGCGGCCAGCATTATGTCGGGAAACGGGGAAGAGCCTGGGGAAAATACGCGACCATCCGCAGACGTAAGATTTTAAGAGTATTGGCACATTTGCATGCTGTATCATTTTAACACTTAGAAAATTATGCTACTATTACATTTACGTTGTAAAAGTGTCTAATCATTGCTGCTTTATTTTTTACCCAATTGTGCTTAAACTATGGTTCTGTTAAAATAAAACCCTGACGGCATTAAGAGAATTAAAACATTATCCAAGGCATGGAGCATAGAGAGTAAAACCAAAGGAGCTTTCGATTACAAAGTATCTACATTCACATACCATTAAATAACTGAAAATGAATCGAGGCTGTTATTGCATGTCCATGAGAGAAGCCCAGGAGATGTGTCAAACGTTTGCCATGACGCACACGTCAGAAACATCCTCATAAATATCCAGTTATAAACTCACCATTATCATAAAGAAAATTTGAAATTCGACCTAGAGCATACAACACATACATACTTGGAGAATTTTGAATTCAAGTTCGTACACATCTAATTATTCATTAACAAATCAGTTTCTCTTACGAGTATATATTTGAAACTATTTTATAGATACTTAAGAAAAAGTATATATATATAAAAAGGGAAAAGCAATTAGGCGCCTTCTTTGGGATGAGTGAGTGAGTCCTTAGGGTTGAACGTCTGCTTAGCAATTTTTCAGTCATATGATGGCGTAGGCGCCCTTAGAGTGCATGTACATGCAATGTACCGCCTTGTTGCAGGATGGATTTCCACTGCTTTTTTATATAGTGCTGCTTCACTGAGACGACTTACCGAAGGCAAGTAAGTTGCCCCACCCGAGCCATTATACTGATACAGGTCAACCAGTTGTTGCACTATCCCCTTCTTGATGAACGTAAAGCCAGGGAGCTACAACTTCTTCTTTTAAGGTCTCAAGTGTGACCCAACACAGGGTTGACCCTGGATCTATTTGACTTCGGCCTGGATGTACATTTTTGTTTTCTAAATTATAAACAACTGTGAATATTATCTATTAATAGCCATATCCACGGTTTTAAAAACATATTTTTACAAAAATACTTCTAGCAAAAAATGCTAGGGAAGGCCTTCTTTTTCCATCTGAAGTACAAATTTGTTATAATATTTCGTAGCATAGTAAGGATCCTTCACTGTAAAATTAAATATTTGACAAAGCGTTACAAATCATTGCAATACACCTCTCTTTCCGAAATGTCAAATTAAAAAAATCCTTTCATAGTTCTTTATTTGTTACATCGGCGTTAAAGGTGGAGAAAATATAAAAATGACATAAAATTCAGGTGAAAGAGTGTGAATAATTAGTTGTACATGTGGTCTTCAAATTTTTTTTCGAGTTTTCTTTAAAGAGAAAATGACACTTGAAAATAATTAGTGTATTGGGGGTATTTGGGACCACATTTTGATATATATAATAGTTCTTTAGTTATGTTAAAAATGACTTAGTGACACATGTTTAATAAATATGTTTGCACTAGAATTTGGCCTTTCCAGCTAACAAATGAGTTCAACTTGGTTTATGGTCATATTTATGTTTTTAATAAATTCATAAATTTTATGAATACATTTGGATATAATCAAATTTGCATTCAAATAAATTTATTCGATATGAATTACATCCTTATTTAGGACATCATTATGCACTAACGATAAATGCCAAAAGGTGGTCCCAAACACCCAGCATACAAAACTGTGTTCAAACACAATTTTCTCCTTAAAAAAAGACCATAAATGCAAGTAAGTTTTCACGCTCTTTACTTTGATTTTGATATCATTTTTGTGTTGTCTTCCCCTTTAAGCGCCTCATTCAAGAATTGCAAACTTTACCTGTCGTCCCCGTTAATTTTCTTTTTGTGATAGACAAAGCGTATTACCATAAAAAATGTTATTACGCCATTAATGCATTGCTCATGTTATTCCCAAATAGTCCTTGATTTTACTTGTCTCCTTATTGTAAGAGATAGAGATAAGAATATTGTATATCTTACCATTTATCTTATACCTTTATCTTTGAATAAAAGCCCTTGTGGGTTAATGTTTATTGTACACACTCTTCTCAAAATGCAGCGTCTTGAATCTTGAAAGGTATTTAAATGCGCTATGTAATACATGGTAAGCTAAGATACACTCCACATGAAAACCTAGCGTAACCGTCTATAGCCTTTGTGTATAGCATGCTAAAAGTTATAATTTAAACGTTTTCATAGATGCTTAAAATAAAGATCACTTATCCGACCTTACGTGGGAATGTATTCCAACAATTTGTGGCTGGTCGTTTCCTCCCACAATAATGCTGACCGACGTCGTATTAGAAAAATATTCCAAACTATGACGTACAACAGCAATCAAATAAATAAATGAATAAACCTAAGAATACAGTATTTTATAAGGTATACATGTTTATGAAGAAATACTTACCCATCGTCAAGATCTGGTGGCTCTGCACTGGATATTTTAGCAAAGATCGGCCAAGTCTACCAAAGTATGGCGATACTGATTTATGGCTAAAATCGTTGAAAGTGTGTTGTAAAACGTTTTTCTTCCGTAACTAAATAATTTCGTCCAAAATGTATTGGGAATTCAAATAAAAACATCAGTTTTCCAAAAGTTATATTAAGAGCAATAGGCGTTAAACTCAGAACACAATTGTAGTAAAAATGACCAAAGTTTCGTTCTTATCTATACCCAGGAACAGGAAACTCTATAAAAGGAACCCTTTGGAATCTGAACCAACATCAACTACCAAAAAATTCCTCGGTTAGAACTCAGTTACCGTACCGGGAGGGAAGTGATTTTTGTAGTCGATTCAACCATGTGGGCGGGGTCGTAACTTTATATCAAAGGGTAAAGGAATAAAAACGAGCTATTATTGGGAACCTTCTAAATGGTCGACTTAGAGACGCTGATGACTGGCTAAGGAGGAATCTTCTCCCACCTGTCACTCGGCACACATCTGATCTCAGAGACTTAGACATTTTCGCCTGTTTACCGCTGAAAAACTTTTCGAACGCGCGCACCGTGTTGATTCAGATGCCCCCTATCGACCACAACGATCGTTTAATCCCTCATTAAGCGGGCACCGTTTTCCAGCGAGGGGTTCGATAGGCGAGATCGAGACTCTGTGGCAGAAGGAGGGATGCCGGCAAGACGGCGGGGCAAATGCCATGGGATGAGCTCGACTGACACGCCGTGCTTGGAACAGGCAGCGTTTCCGAAGTCTCAAGGAGTTGCGCGTTTATTCAGTTGGCGTGAGACGCATCAATAGCGATCTGTCTTCTCGCAATCAGCCGACTTAGCGAACTTTGCCATTGACGGAGGAGAGGCAAATCGCCGTATTTCATTTCGCGGACACGTGCCCTTGCTCTTCGGTACCGCTCAGAAAAGCCAAACACATCTTGTAGATCGATTAACTTGCCATGAGAGTTATTTGATCAAGGATCCTCTCCATACAGATCCGCCTAACCATTTTCTACTCTATTGTTTTCCGCGATGACGCCTGAGCGACATTAATAACTCTTGAATTTCAAATCATCGATCGCATCAGCCATTGGTTGTTGAATGAGTAAATCACGATCTCGCGCGAGTTTGTTCATTACCATGGTTACGTTTGAGTGACACAATCCTTTCTAAGCAGTGTTTTAATTTCCATAAATGAATACAAGCAGATTTAAATAAATTAGTTATGACTTGTCACGGCCGCTAACTAATACCCTTTAATGGCTGACGCACTAAAACTACTGCCTTATAGATGTGGAAAATATAAAAATCAAGAAATGTTCAGATGAAAGAATCTGTAAGTTTAGTTGTATATATGACCTTCAATTTTTTTACTCTTCTTGAAAGAGAAAAAATATTTGAAAATAATGTTTGCATGCATATTTGGGACTACTTCGTGGCGAGCAATAATATTCTAAATGAGGACGTAGAATTTGGTATTTTAAGTTCAACCTGAACTTAGTTATCTTTTTATTTTTAATGTATTCATACACATTACCAAAATTCAGATTACACGCATGCGTTTGGATATAAATCATAAATTTACATTCCAATAAATAGATTAGACATGCATCACTTCCTTGTGCCAAATACCCACCCCGTACAAAAATATTTCCAAACACCCTATTATCATAAAGAAAACATCCCCAAAATATTAATATTTGCAAATAAGTTTCAATGCTCTTTCACTGGATATTTGCCTTATGTCATGTTTTCTTTTCCTTTAAAACATTTCGCCTTACCTCGCGCTCTCAGTGCACAAAATAGGCTCAAACTGTTACATACAGACATCTAAGCAAATGTTGCTCTAAGTTTTTTGTTTTATTTTATTCCCTTTATATTTAATTATTGGCTTATTTACTTCCCTAATACTTCCCTACATATAAATTTATTTCTTTGGTGATTTATTTGTTTGTTTTGATATTTGAGGTTTTACTTATACGACAGCGGTCAACTTTATGCGAGCAACCCGAAAGTAACCAGTTACTTGTACATGGTACCATTCCTGTACCTCAACCGTAAATAACTCTCTAGTTCCGTGTAATGCCAACAGATTTTTTTTGTTATTCTATGATAATCGCCATATAAATATAAGTTCAAAGAAAACGTATACAATATAGTTAATCAGTTTGAATGTTGGAATTTTAAGATGAAAATCATAGACCAAAATAATTTATTTATTTATTTATTTGAATGAAGTCTCACGCTGTACTCAAGGATATTACACTTATACGACGGTGACCAGCATTATATGGTGGGAGGAAATTGGGAGACCTCAGGTGAAACCCTCGACCAACCGCCGGCTACAGCCATATCTTTCCACGTATGACCGGAGAGATAGCCAGTATGAGCTGGACTTGAACTCACAATAACTGCATCTGGGAAAGGTTACTTAGTCTTTGTGCCAAAATAATTACTCTTACATCCGATTGACGTCACATGGAGAATTTTCTTCCTATACCGGTCATAAACATAAGCCTGTTCCCTTTTATTCATTTTCTTCAGGCATAGAAAAGAATTGTGAGATACTCTATTTACGCTGGACCTCGGATCTTACACTGTAAACTTTATTTATAAAATTCAGGCTAGAATTCTGCAGGCAAAAACAAAATGTGAAAAAGGAAAGGGTTTCCTGCCACAGGTTTTCGTGGCTAATGATTTATCCTTGTTAGGAAAGCAATAAGAATACGTCACTTCATTAATAGGTCAACGATGCAAAGCCGCATCCCATACGGTATGAGTTTTATTCGAATACGTGACGTTGATGGCCAAGACCAAGAGATCTGCTGGAACAGGAGAACGCCATGCTGACGACATCATACTTAACATATATACACAATGTTTATATGTAGGTAATTGTATGGGGTTACATATAGGTAAATGTACGACCTGTAGTGGAATTGAACCCGGTTCTCCCCAGTTACAAAGCGGTGACTCAGTGTCGTCGGCAACGGCATTGTGCTATATGATGTATAGGATAATCTTTCCATATAATAATATGGGATTCAGCATAGATGTAGTTCAAATACTGATTGCTTTCTCGTGTACACAAACCTATGACCCGGGCCATCCTGGTGGGACTTAAGTGTCAAGTCGCGCGAGAAACTCTCGTAAATGTGACCTGGGGATTTTATGCATGATATGTTTATATTACTTCTGAGTCTACTTAGTTCAGATTCCCACATTTTCAAGGTAAGTAGTAGCTGGGACAGTAGACGGTTGGCATCTTTCATATTGTACTGAACTCAACAAAATCACGTCTTGCCGGTTCTCTTCAAATTTTAACAAATACGTGGGCGTGTCCGCTTTGACTCTATATCTCTAGAACGTTGACCGCTCTTGTATGACTAAAATATTCTTGAGCACGACATAAAAAACCAATCACACAGCTATATCGATACCCTATACCACAGTGTAAGTATCTAGAGTGGCGCTTCACGTATAACAGAGATATGTGTATGCCTTTTTATTGTAATTTTTTATATTATTTACTCTTATATTTTAGTGACATGCATTTTGTTTCCTGGTAGAACATATGTATTTATTTATTTGACTGGTGACTGGCTGCACTCAAGAATATTTCACTTATGCAAACGCCGCCAGTATTATGGTGGAAGTAAACCAGGCAGATCTCGGGGGAATCGTCACACTGTAATCTTGAGATAAATATCTTATACACTGTGCCGTATACTAGATAGGGCCTGATAGTACCAGATCAGTCTGACCACATAGGTCATGTTGTCTACTGGTATGGTTATGCAGGAGTTAATATCTTTAAGTTAAACAGTCGGCTACTGATAAGTTAGATATATAATTCTGCAACTGGTTCATTTCAGACTGGTCTTACCTGAGCAAGATAGGCCTACGAGTGTGAAGGTGGGAAGGTCTACTGCTCCATATCTGCAAGGTAAGTTAGATGTCGGTGTCAAGGCTTTTTAGATTAATTTCACAGCGCTGTGTATCTCTGAAGGTAAGGCGAACCTCTGAAAAATGTACATGTGTATTGCCGATATTGTTGAATACTATTGCAAAATGTTCTCTATAAACTGGAATCAAGGTTCTATGTGCGTGGTCTGAAAAGAGGACCTACTGTACAGTTTAGCAGAATTTTGCAGAATTTGTATTATTCTTCATGTATTTGATTAGTGAAACCGCGCAGAGCCCGGCTTAAGCGGGCTTTTCATGACTTAAAGGGAGTTTACGCGATTCTGGGATTATCAAACCCTTGGCAATGTCAGGTGTTAGAATCTAGCTCTGGCGACTTTGACTGTGGTTTTAAGTCAGGAGACCACGATCATACAAGTAAAACATTCTTGAGTATGGTTTTACATAAGTAAATAAATAAATAAAGTATGGTTTTACATAAGTAAATAAATAAATAAATAGACATGGCGTGAGTAAGTTTTATTTTAAACGCGAGAATAGCATTTCCCTACAGATGTTATGTTTATATGTATAGAGTATACCCAATTATGATGCCTTTAGCATAAAGCATAGCAACGTTGTCAGAAGTAGGCCATCCCATAGCTGATGAGGGTCGGGTCACTGGCACAAGAGCCAAGCCAGTGAGGCAACCCTTACATGTAAGTATATGATGCCAGTCTCTCCTGTCTACATTTACATACGCAGGCTTTACCACTGTACCAGGATGTCCCAATCGTTTTATTTTGTCTGCTTCTTGTTTCAAGGTTTGGTAGTCCACATACAAGTCTGTCGACATGGGAGACCCTATCAGAAATCCAGAGGTGAAATATACCCAGGTAAGGGATATGCCGGCGCTAAGGTCATGCATAACAAGGTCATGCATGCCAAGCGCAGAGCGCTGCTTTGTATTGTGGCATAGTATACACGTACGTGCAATACATGTACGCTGTAGCTGTACTTGTAAAGCTTGTGCTACAGAATGCGCACGTCATCCGGTAGTCCCCAAACCTACGCTTGAGCGCGCTTCATTTAAAAACCTGATGCGGTTATCTACCCTTGACAAATATGTCGTGGCTGTCAGCACAGCCGTTCGCTTCAAGCATCCCCAAGGAATTTCGGATCCATGTGGCGCAGGAAATAAGAGATCGGCATTGTGCTTACGATAAATCGATTGCCAAAAAGATAAGGAACACAAGCGTCTGCAAACGTAAGGCCACATAGACGTATTTGATAGATAATTTTTGTCTCATACGCCGTGACACTTGCCCCGGCAAATGCATCAGGTTTTCAAACGGAGTGCGTTCTGACGTTAGTTTGGGGCCATCCTTGGCCGAACAAAAGTTTTGCTAAACCTAACGTCAGAGCAATCTCGGACTAATCATGTGGCATATTTTGAGCCATATTGTTTTGTTGAACGAAAAACTCCATACCAGCCGTCTAAGAAGTTGTAAAGACTAGGGTAATATTTACGCGTAACTTTCTGCGTCACTACTTAAGCCAATTCATTCATGCTTCCCTGAATGAGGCTGGCCAGATATGGAGGAGACCCTTTTCAGATGTAGTCCACGTGACAAAACGTGACAGAACAGCCAAGCAGCTGTAAATGATAAAGTCGGTGCCCACGCTGCCAACCCCCGCGTACTGAATGGCGAAGCAGCTGAGTAACCAAGCAGCTGATTAACCGTGTAAATGATAGAGTCAGTGCCCACGCTGCCAAACCCCGCGTACTGAATGGCCAAGCAGCTTAGTAACCATGTAAATGATCAAGTCAGTGCCCACGCAGCTGAGTGACCATGTAAACGATAAAGCCAGTGCCCACGCTGCCAAACCCCGCGTACTGAATGACCAAGCAGTTGAGTAACCATGTAAATGATCAAGTCAGTACCCACGCAGCTGAGTAACCAGGTAAATGATAAAGTCAGTGCCCACGCTACCAAACCCCGGGTACTGAATGACCAAGCAGCTGAGTAACCATGTAAATGATCAAGTCAGTGCCCACGCAGCTGAGTAACCATGTAAACGATAAAGTCAGTGCCCACGCTGCCAACCCCCGGGTACTGAATGACCAAGCAGTTGAGATTTACGTTCATAACGCGAGACATAATATGAGAAATGTGTCCAGCATATAGAAGCCAAGGGCTAAGCCGTGAAATCTATTTGAACTTCCCCGTGTTCTATATATATATATATATATATATATGGACCGATTTGGAGGAATATCCTGGATATGCACTAAACACACGAAGACTTACAGTTATAATTCTAGCACAGGTAAGTTCTCTTCCAGTATTGGAATAGTTTCATGGACATTTTCCACAGCTGTTTACATCAAAATTTTACATGTCTTAAAAATGTTCAGCAGGCTATAAGAAAAGTAGGTCACAAGTTTTATCAAAAGTAGAGCGAAATGCCATTAAATGTAGGTTAAGTCGCCTTATTTGTATAACGGATAAAAGCCTGCCGTTAATAATCCTTGTTTGGGCACATGCTGTTCTTCATAGTATCCAGGCCTTTTGGATGTAATAGTTACATGTGCAAAATTCCACTTAAAAACTTAATTTTACCTACTGTTTTCTCACAATCCTGTGTTTTTATGGAATTCTTAGCAAGGTAAAGGTATTTTCAAACTATCTTTCAAGAAAATGAAGCAAAACACAACGTTTTGCTTAGGTAACCATATCGTAACACAAATGAATGATAACCGGGTAATGTATCTATATTTGTACACACATCGACCATGCATTCTGATGTCAAAATAGGCCGTAAAGATGTAGTCTGATCAACGTATACATCGTATCGCATTGCAGGCTTGTTTAACTGGGAAACCCTAGAACATGATACGCAAGTTTATCAAGCACAGCAGAATAGCTAGAGGTGCTTGCCTTTAAATCGCCGTGACACAGGAGGTGTGGGTTCAAACCTGGCCTTAGCAACCTACTGATTTGTAGATCTCACCGCTCTCACTAGTGGGGGCTAAGCATAGTGACAATAAGTGGTGGGTTACGCAGTCTAACGTTCATTGAGGACCACTTGTCCCCCATTAGTGTGGGAAAGTGTGTAGTAAATTTCCCAAAGCCCGGTAGTTTACTTGTTCACTACGCTTTCATCCAACAATAAATCTGTTCGCCATCTTATAAGGGAAAATTTTTTAGCACGGCTCGCCATAAACAACAATCAAATGAATTAATCAAATTAAAATCTTGCAGTAATGCACAGAATTACCGAAGTAAGAATACTTTTGGCAAAACTAATCCGATAATTTAAAAAAATTTCCGCATGTATGCTCATTTTTTGTTTGCTGCTGCCTTTAAACACAATCACTTCATGATTATATTGGATAAATAACTCTAGCAGGGCTGGGCTGCGGCTAACGTCACAGGAGGACGATACTCTTCCATAGTAACTCTGTATATCTGAGGAACTGTGCACTCCCAATCGTACATTCTTCAACAAATATTATCGTTTAACCCAGATTTTCATCAACAATGAATGGCACAATTCCATCAGTGGGAAGACGTTTTCCACCATCAATCCGTGTACAGGAGAGGTTATCTGCCAAGTGCAGGAGGCAGATAAGGTTTGTATAATTTAAACTTCGTTTTGTTACTTTAACGGATTTGAAAAAAAATATAATAGATATTTAAAGCAGACTAACTGTGTAAAACAGGCAAATCGTTTTATCTGAATATTTTTTATGTACATATATACAAATCTTGTGCACAAAAAATCCTACCGTTTTGACCTTTTTCTGTGCAAGAAAGTCATGAATAATTTTCTCATAGGCCTGCTAAGTGGTGTTGAATGCAGGTTTGTGAGAAACAGCTGTGTACAAAGTTTTGCCAGACTAAGCTATCTTTAGGTAATTACGATCAAATATCTGAAAAATGTTTTTGAATGGGAAAAATGTTAAAATGTTAAAGCATAGTTATTCGATATAGGCCCTGTGGGATTACAAGTGAGAAAAATTTTACGGTGTATAATTCGCTTGTTTATACACTTTTACCATGTTATAATCTGTTTCTCTTACCTTTTGACTTTTATTGTATTCACTGTCAACATTGCCTTATGTGAGTCACATGTAACACCGCAAGCTCTACACATTGACATGCTGGACTTCCATATTATTGTAAGCAAAATGCGGAAATGGTACTTTTCTAATTCATTATGTTAATGTCCGTAGGCTTGGTTTGTTAATAATAAACATAATGATTTATTATGGTTATCTAGATAATGATTCGTCATGTATTGCTCTTTAATTAGGCTGACGTTGACAATGCTGTTAAAGCGGCTCGAGCCGCCTTCCACCGAACTGCCCCCTGGCGGACAATGGACGCATCTCAGAGAGGACAACTCCTGCTAAAATTCGCCGATCTTGTGGAGAGAGATATCATATATTTGTCTGTAAGTTCATATGAGTGGTATTTATTGATTTATTTAAAATTTATCGAAACAAGCCTTTCAATGCATAGCAGGCGCCATACCAGTGAGAGGTTATAGTTCCAACTGGCGTTGTGAAAGTTAGTTTTCTGTAGCCATCGATCATGTATTTAACTCTGCAGTAAATGTACCAATAATACTCACAGCTGTAACATTCTATTTTATTGGTGATTTGATTTGTCATCAAAACTTGAGATAGTTAACACACTGACTGACGATAGGCGTAATTCCTTTGTTTGATTATTTTATACAGAGTCTTGAAACACTGGACAACGGAAAGACCTTCCTCGACTCCAAAGCGGACATTGAGCAGTCGATTTCAGTTTTGCGGTACTATGGTGGATGGTGTGATAAAATCACTGGCAAGACTATTCCTGTTGGTAAGTTTAAAGACTACAGTACAGAAATTCTGAAGGAAACCAAAAACGTATGTGCCACAATGTAGTTGTTACATTCTTTATTCGAGGGTTTGCTTTGAGCCTACTGACGGGAAAGGTATATTTGCAGCATTTACTAACCATAAATTAGCCTAATACTAATTTATTAATACCGCGGCGATGTGGATAGAGTAAATAGGAGTGTGCAGAATAAACCACCGACCTTTGACAAGTAACTCACGAACTTTACCACAATCATACCTGCTAAGCAAGATTAAAATGTACGCTGTATAAGTTGAGTCAACCTTTCAGAAGTTTAGTGAGTGAAACGCAGTTTTCAACAAGACAAGGTTGCGGGTGAAAGGCGGTAGCTGGCGCTACGAGCCGACAGACCCGACTGTGTAGGGTGCATATTCATTCTAGCAACTAAGATGAAATCTTGCCCTATATAGCCACGCTAGTTTGCGAGAGCCTCCACCTTATCTTGTCCAGACTAGCGTGAAATTGTAAGACTCGTAAACTGCCTAGTCCGCTTATGTGGTCAAAGACGTGCAAGTAATCTCTAATGAACTTCATTTCAGATGACCTAAACGGTCCTAGCCGTTCAATCGACCGCTTTTACCATACCGTTGCCCCGAGATCTGATGTAGAGAAATCTCGTTAAAGGACAAGACAGCACTTGGCTAAAACACATTTCAGTCGAAAGCAAGATACGCAAGCTTTCTTAAAAGTATCATACTTTATTATTTGAATGAGATTTCACCGTATAACATGTACAACAAAATGACAATGCTGCACAAAAGGCTTGTGTGAATCGAGGCAGCCTTCTTGAGAATTTTATCCAATCAAACACGTTACTATCAGACATGTCAGACTGCGCAGCCTATGCTGTGATGTGGCCTTTACCCATTTACTCCATGAGGTGACATATGATAACACAGAGCTACCGCATTTGAGATCGTTTACACGGTTTAGTTACGTGTAGCCGAAGGGTCATTAACACAGTGTTGTGGGACAGGTCTGTATTATTCACGGACAACCACAGACGTAAAATAAGTTGATTTTTTTAAGAAGGGTAACATTTAACGACGCCAAATTTTGTCAGACACTAGCATACCGTCTCAGCTCAAACCGCATTCATCTCCCCAGTAGACTCTGTAGGCCTACATAGTTACTCTGCTCAAATTATATAAGTACATTTTTGTCGTTCATTTAGCGTTTAGTCAGCAGTTTCTAAATAACAAAATTCATTAGGGTTGCCGAAGGTTTATGGAAATGAGAAGACGGCATCTCATCGGACAACACTTGAAATTAACTAAATCTTATGATAAAATAGATTAAATCTTAATGATAAATTTTTTTTCTCTGAATGTATTACAACTACCATTTAAACAGCGTCTCTGGAGTTCCGTGTAAATGATATAGTAAGTCTACTGTATCAACAGTTCAAGTAGTGGAAGAAAATTCTTCCAGTATGTCCAATTTTCGAGAAAGCTATATTTATCACTTGGGCCTTAATCGCCAAAGTCCAGGTATTTTAGGTAAAACACCGTCGACGTCAAAGAGCTAGAGTAAACATGACGTCACTTTTCCCTCGATAATGGAGACTTAGTTGAAGTGAAAGACAGCACCTGACTAATATTTATACATATATAAGTACAGGGTGATGACACGTCAAATGACCCACCCCCGGAGTAACGATATCCCGTAAATATTAACTGACACGACGGTTATTTGTAGAACAAAGTTCCTTGGAGACCACTTGGTTAGGGCTAATACACATACATGCCATTTGTCACACTTGCAAGGTCCCCCCCCACCCCTTAACTCACCTAGGCTACGTGGTCAATTGAGGACACTCTAGTGTCCATCCATAAAATTAGCCGCCGTCGTGTGAGAGAAAAATACTTCAGTATCGAATTAAACAATTAATAAATTCCGTACTCAAGAATATTGCTGACAGACCTTCTCACGTACGGCCGGAGAGGAAGTTGGGCTTGGACTCACAGCAATAAATGAATAAATGCCTGCTATAGGATACGTGTGACTTATAGAGGACAGTATATGTACCGTCAGTTCTGTCAGTTAGATGTAACTTACGTATTTTTATTATCTGTCTTTCAGATGGCAATTACTTCACCATGACGCGACATGAACCGATTGGAGTCTGTGGGCAAATTATTCCTGTACGTTATACCCCCGTATTTTATTAAGATTTTTTGAGATTTCTGTGGTGTACAGGTTTAGCGTGACAGAGCAGCACAATCACTAAGGAACATCTCACCCGTGCGGTCGTTGTGAGTTTAACTACACCTCATGCTGGCTTCCTCTCCGGCGGTACGTGGGAAGATCTGCCCACAGCCTGTGGATGGTAGTGAGTTTCCTCTGGGCTCTGCGGTTTCCTCTTACCATAATACTGGTTGACGTCGCATAAATGACACATTTTTTAGTACGGCGTAAAACACTAAATAAATAAATATTACGATTTTTATAGTAATTTATACAGTCATTTCAATTTGCACCTAACTAGTTTTGTATTTTATGCAACAGAAGCTCTTACTAAAAATGGGATTAGTGAGAAAGTATATTTAAGATTATATTTGGTGGTAGATTACAGTATCATTAAAACTAAAATGTGTCAGAGTGACAGGATCGTTGTTATAGTCTAGCAAACGTGCAGTGTTTAGAATTCCTCGTAACACTATTTGCGTTCAAACTGCTGAAGGCTTTCACTGTTTCTAATTTCGATAGGCTCTTTTTTTGATCATCCTACTTTTTGTCTTTTCCTGGTTTTGTACCTGGGCATTGGCGCTCTCAGTAGGCTAAAAAGTCGCGTTGTGGATATTTCAGTATTTCTACAAAAACTTGTATTTGATGAATTACGTACCTTAAAGATAAGAAAAAAAGAAAAATACTGAAACATTGCGACTTTTCCGTTTATCCAAATTATCTATACCTTTTTTCACACAAACATTCACGACTAATTCTACAGGAAAAGGAGAGATTTTTATGCGAAGTGAAAAAGAAAGAATCGAGAGTAAAACCAGAACAGCGACGACAGTGTGGTATCTGGCAAATGGTCACACGTAACCGGTGAAATTCGGCCTCTTGTCAGTTTATTTCATTCAGGGTTTTGTTCCAACTGCTCAGATAAATGCATCAATAGTAGCAAATGACACACCCCTAGCACCATGGCTTAAGCAGAATTAGGTAAAAAAAAAACGCAGTGATGTTAACTGAAATTTATTAAGCGTTTTAGAATTACTCAGAATGCTGTGTTATCTTCACACTTAATATACAATCACAGTAAAACAATGCAAAGTGACCAGGCCTCGGGGATGCTTAGTCCAAAATCAGAATCCTGGTTTATGCAGGAATACAATATTATAAAAGACGTACAGTATAGAGAGTAATCCAGAACACAGACGACAGTGTGATAGCTGGCAAATGATCATATTTACCGTCAAATACAGCCTCTTGTCAATTTACCTCATTTTTGGGTTAACTCTAACTGTTTAAAGAAATGCTTAAATAGCTGAAAATTACCGCATCCCAACTATTACAATGGATTAAACAGAATTAGGTCAAAAAAGCTAAACTCAGCCAAGTCATATAATCTCCATCCTGTGTATTGTGCGTTATATGAAAGAAATCTAAACCACTTGCAAATCCAGAATGGATGAATACACGGAATAAAGTTCCGGAGAAATAAGTTACAAACACGTACAATCATCATATGAGTTAGACCACCGATATTATGAGTGTAACTGACACGAAGCCTTCTTAGCGTTATGTGCACTATGTTACCATAGCAAGCTGCACTGTGCGCACTACGCCACCATAGCAGTTAGGCCTAGGCCTACCTGTTCGTAACGTGTTTCGAACAAGTGAATCCCAGTTTGAAAGTATGTGTTGTTTCATTTTCCTCGGTAAAATAACATGTGTTATTGTTTACAGTGGAACTACCCTATGGGCATGCTATCGTGGAAACTGGGCCCAGCTTTGGCGTGTGGCAATACGATTGTGTTAAAACCGGCTGAAATGACACCGCTTACCGCCCTTGCTTGCGCCGCTCTTCTGAAAGAGGTGAGATTAATAATCTCAATTATGCATACTTGTTTGCGTCAGTGATCAAGGGCGACAGAGACTCATATTAGTACAGCGCTGCGCATATTTTAATGTAATGGCTGAATGTCAACCAGAACTGACCTTTCTTATATTTTCCTAATTTCATTATCAGAGATTGAAAATTTTTTACCTGACTGTTCTTTGTATCTGATAATTTATATGCTGTCTGAGAACGAATTATTCGTGATGGCAAATGTAACAGTGGTTAGCGTGCTAGCACAGAATCATGATCCAGGAGCCTCGCACCAGTGCGATCACTGTGAGTTCGAGTCCAGCTCATAATGGGAATCGGCTACATCAGATGTGTTATGACGAATACATTGTTGAGAATTCTAAGTGTAAATAGCGTTGGGTATTCTAATATAACAATAATCTACATACTCACAGTTGCATTAGCTGCATTTCGGTGATTATATAGTGTTGGGTGTTTTAACTTAACACTAATTTAGCTTCATATTCAAACTTTCTTTAGCTTTATTTTGGCAAATATACAGCGATGGATATCCTAACTTAACATTCGCATCAATTTCATCACCTGAATTCAGTTGGCGAATATGACGTTGAAGTTTGAGTGACTTATTTTGCCCATATCCTAGAGCTCATAAGACCTCTGTATCCCACAGGCTGGCTTTCCCCCAGGGGTGGTAAACGTCGTCCCTGGGTATGGACCTACTGCCGGAGCAGCAATATCCGAACACATGGATGTGGACAAGGTTGCATTTACTGGATCTACTGCGGTGAGGCAAAACTCTGGTGTTACGTTAAATATAAGACTACAACACAGAGAGTAAAGCCAGAGTAGCTATGACAGTATGATAATTGGCAAATGGTCACACATATAATGATAACCGGTGAAATATGGCCTCTTGTTAAGTTACATCATTAAGGGTCTTATTCTAACTGTTTATGCAAATGCTGTGACCTACGTGTCTTAACAGAATTAGGTAAAAGTATCCACTGATGTTAATTACACTATATTAGATGTCACTAGTCTAGAATTTTCGCTAAAAGTTGTGAAAGTTAACAATACTATTTGCAAAATAGCTTAAAAAGTTGGAACTTAAAGGCAAAATTTACTTTAAAATGCAAGTCATTTTAAAACTTTTAACATTGCATTAGCCGACAGACAAAGCAAACCTATTTAAAGGTATTATTTAGGTTTATGTTTTATATAGTCATTTTTGAGGCCCCCGTTGCTCAGTTGTCAGCGCGCTAGCGCTGCGTAATGACACAGGGGCCTCTCCCCAATGCGGTCGCTTGGAGTTCAAGTCCAGTTCATGCTGGCTTCCTCTTCGGCCGTAAGTGGAAAGGTCCTTACAGCAACCTGCGGATGGTCGTTGGTTTCCTCCCATCATGATGCTGGTCGCCGTGGTACAAGTGAAATATTCATGAGTACACCAATCAAATAAATCAAATAAATCAAATATTTAAAAAAAAAACCATATAAAAATGAAATGCTTCAACGTTCAAACCATTTTCCTATTCCAGGTGGGTCATACCATCATGCAAGCCGCTGGCAAGAGTAATCTGAAAAGGGTCAGCTTGGAATTAGGCGGAAAAAGTCCACTGATCATATTTGCTGATGCCGATTGTAAGTTAAAAGATTCATTTACGGAATGATGATATCAACCCGAAAACGTACGTGAAGTAGTAGTAGTAGTATATATATATATATATATATATATATATATATATATATATATATATATATATATATACAATAGTGTTAAAATAATTCTAAAGCTTGAAAAAAACTTTTGCGATAATTCAGCGGTAACACATACGTAATCGAGGCTCGCGTTTTTTGAAAGGTATCATTATTTCATTATTCTCATAAGAAAGGTATAAATGTTTAATAAAAAAATACCAAAACATGGATTTTACTTGCGCTGACTGATTTTTGCCATATTCTTTGGCACAGCCTTTCTATTTGCGTTCCCTTCTGGCTTTCATAGCTAAGGGGTGCAAAATTGGCCAGTGTCTGGCATCACAACCCGCACTATAGTGCCAATCTGTAGTATTATCCTGTTCCATAATCCGCACTTTAACTCGATAAGATACTTCATACCGTTCAGATGCTACATCCATGGTTCATTTGAACGAAACGTTAGTCACTCCCGCCGATCATTTATTTATTTTTTTGATTTGTGTTTACACCATACTCGAGAATATTTCACTCATACGACGGAGGCCAGCAATATGATGGGAGGAAACCGGGCAGAGCACGACTCCCTGCAGGTTGTTGGCAGACCTTCCCACGTATCGGTACTCCCGCCGATCGAACCTCCGTTGTCTGGAACTGGAAAACTCTTAACAACCGCATTAAACACCGATTAAATGAATAAACAGATCTTTTAGTTAACACCCTGAGGGCGCTTCATATCACCCACAGTGGAAGAAGCAGCAGCTGTGGCGCACTTGGCGATCATGAACAATCATGGGCAGAACTGCTGTGCCGGATCCCGTACGTACGTGGAGGAGTCCGTCTATGACAAGTTTGTGGCCCTGGCTAAGGATAGAGCGGAGAAGCGTGTGGTAGGGGATCCTTACGACCCCAAAACAGAACAGGGTGCGCAGGTATGACATTGTAGGAGTTTATTACCCACATGTAAAAGTAACGTCAAAATTAAGACTACAACAGAGCGAGTAAATTCACGGAGACGAGAGTGTGATAGTTGACAAATCACACAAAACCGGTAAAATACGGCCTCTTGTCAGTTTACCTCAGTTAGAGCTTTGTTCAAACTGTTCATATAAACGCTTAGACAGTAGGAACTTATACATGCCTTAGCACCATGGCTTAAAACAGAATCGGATTTTAAAATGCTTGTTTATTGTCCATACAAAATGTATTGTCTGACTGGCTCTCTTAAAACTGAAAAGAGGGAAGCCTTAGTTTTTGTCGAATTTTTCTCCAACTCACTTAATGATGGAACACAAAGAAAGTATTGGAGGTTTAGGCAGTTGTGTGCGATATTTTCATTTCCAGCTGTGCTCTGTAAATGCCTACTTCTTTTTAGATCAACGAGACTCAATTTAAGAAAATTCTGGGCTACTGTGAGAGTGGTAAAGCGGAGGGGGCTGTTCTCCAGGCGGGCGGGGAGAGGAAAGGTGACAAGGGCTACTTCATCAAGCCTACAGTGTTCTCTGATGTTACCGACGACATGAAAATCGCAAGAGAAGAGGTGCAGTCAACCGGTTATTTTATTTATCCTATTTACTCTACATGCACACAGTGGAACTTAGATTACTTCTTTTTTAAATTTCCATGCATATGCACTAAAATTTTTACATCAAGAGACCGATGAAATACGGTCTCTTGTCAAATTACCTCAGTCAGGGTTTTATTCTAACTGTTCACGCAAATGCTTATAAACAGTAGTAAATTAAAGCCCCCCCCTCCCCCTCCACACACACACACACACACACACACACACACACACACACACACACACCCAGCGCCATGGTTTAAGCAGAATTATGCAGCCGTTTTTGAAGGCTGCATTAGAATACTGGCAAGTTATCGTTAAACAATAAATTTTTTTAAACTGGTTTTACTAGATATATTTATTTATTTATTTGATCATACTGCACATTAGATTTACAGTTTTAAGCTCAAAGACATGTACAGAAAATGTCCATATGAAAAATACATAACAAAATGCTTTTGAAAAAACATAACCAGTCATAAAACGGATTTGGGATTAGTGTAAGTTTTAAATGCGCTTTGTGCTTACGCTCAGATATTTGGCCCGGTACAATGCATACTCAAGTTCAAGGATATATCGGAGGTCATTGATCGGGCCAATCTGACGACTTATGGCCTAGCGGCCGGGGTCATCACCAAGGATATTGACAAGGCTATGACCATTGCTCAGAGTGTCGAGGCTGGAACGGTCTGGTAAGTAAAGCACGAGTGTCGAGGCTGGAACGGTTTGAAAAGTAAAGCACTAGCGCCAATTCGCAATATCTGAAGCACCCTGCATAGGGATTGGCGCCGTCTGGCACTGAGGCCCTTCGTTAAATGAATGGGTGAATGGGTCAAATATCAGATACAAGAGAATACAGCATGTAGAGTGAAACCAGGGCAGCGACGATAGCGTGATAATTGG
Organism: Liolophura sinensis; assembly: GCF_032854445.1. Classification (NCBI taxonomy): domain Eukaryota; kingdom Metazoa; phylum Mollusca; class Polyplacophora; order Chitonida; family Chitonidae; genus Liolophura; species Liolophura sinensis. The sequence continues at coordinate 26,514,929 of NC_088306.1, forward strand.
CAAATTGTCACGTATAACGAGTGAATTCAAACCTCTTGCCATACCCATGCTAAAAGATTCAGAATGTCACGAATTTGAGAGACTGACATACTGAGCGACTTTTACAGCAGCTTCTTGCTGCTAAAATATTGAAACGATAAATTTGTTTTTCTCGCCAAGCTGTGGTCTGTAATCTTTTTTTTTTCAGGCTATTTTTCACCACATTCTTAATCTCAAGTCACAAATTCCATTTTACCATCGAATTATTAAAAATAGTGTTGTTAGAGGAACAACACATGACAATGGAGACATAGAAATCGTTTCTCCAACTGTGTGTTATTACACTGTTACAATAAATTGATTAATTCTGCATTACAAGAAAGTAAAAACTTAGCTTTTGGAACTCAGTCTGACAACGTACAGTTTCATGTTTTTTATTTTTTTCCCCAGGATTAACTGTTTCGATATGGTGACGTCACAAACCCCCTTTGGCGGTTTCAAGCAGTCTGGACAGGGGAGAGAACTGTGAGTACTTGACAAAAAAATTATCAGGAAAATAATGATAAGACAACAGACATGGTTCTATGTATTCAATCAGTCAATAATTTCGTCTTATTTGGCAACTCATTTAACAGACCAATCAAATTATTTTCTCCACGGTAAGCGTATTTGACTTTTGGTTTGCTTTAACATATTATATCAGGACGTGTAAAACTAATGGAGCGCCTACCGTGTCATGGTTAGATAAAGGTCACGCGTAACTGGTGATATCCGCCCCCTTGTCACGCTACAAAAGTTAGGGTTTTAGTCTAACTGTAAAGGCTTCAAACGTAAAACCTCACCCACACGCTAGCACCATGGCTTTAATAAGCGTAATTAGGTAAAAATGTAGAAATGTTAAATGCAGTTTATTTGACGGCATTGGTCCAAAATATACCATTCTAGTGATACCAATCATTTAGTACTCTTTCACATAGATTATTTTAATGTTTTAAATTTTACGTTTTTACTCCGCAGAGGAGAAGATGCTTTGAAGGAATACACAGAGATTAAAACGGTGAGGAACTGCAGTTTGCATAACTCTGAATACTGTAATTACCGTTATTAGATAATGCATTAAATCTGAATGTAGAAACACACATTCGCACACCAGCCATTAATTCCGGAACAATAATCGATGCTGTCCGAGGAAATGCAATGGGAATTGACTCGCTAGGTTGGTCACTTGGACACTATAACTTTTATTCCAGTGCTAACCACATTTCCTCTTCTTGCAATTCTGTCTAATGAGCAAAGACATACGCTGGCCATTTCTCGGCTTTTCTTTATGTTTTATTGGTGCATAAAATTACCACATATTTGTTCTTTAATAGCGATGTCCTGTTTGCATATTAATACATAGGCCTACCTCTTTCGGTGAATGCAATAATTTAGCCTGTATTACTTACCAATACGGTGGGCATATCTGTACCTTCGAACTTTTGCCAGCAGCGTGACAGAGTTTGGTGGTGTTTTGCCCCGTGTTCTCACGAATCTGACTGCTATAGCATGTGAAAATTGTTAGTGTTACAATAACAACAAATAAGCAAACATGTTTGTTTCTTTTACAGATAACCATGAGGCTTATCAACAAGTGTTCTTAAATCAACGGAACACGTGGATTAGGCTACACACGATTGGTATTGCTGATTTTCACCACTTTCAGAGACACCGGTCTAACCCCTGAATGGGTGGAGGCAAATCCAACAAGGCCTTGCTTAGACACTCAAGGCGGGATGCAACAACTTGGGCTCAACCTGGGCTCAACAATAATACGGAGTTTAGCACGGATATGTAGAAACAAAATAAAACAATTTTCAGAATCATTCTCCTTAAGAAATCATGTTTTGATCTTTATTGGGTATGTAGCAAGTGCCATTTTAACATGACAATTAAATCCAAATATAAAGAGAAATCTTCCAGGCTTTAAAAACACAGCAAATAATATATCTTCGGAAGTACTGAGTGCACCGTGTTGGGGTAACCATAAACAGTATGACGCGTCACTCGTATCCCAGGGTCATATGGTTAAAAAGCAAAAAAAGGGTTCAGGTCACCAAAGCGGAAATAGCTGTGTTCTTGGGTTATAGAAATACCTCGAGCCTGATTGGTTAAAACTGATAACATATCCGCTCTTTCGACCGTCTCAGTATGCACGAACTTGCTTACTTTGAACTATAACTGCTATATCTAAGAAAAAAATGTTAGCCTTTTTTAACTTTCTGTGGGATACTTTATCGATGCATCTATAGCCTACATTTGGTCTAGTGTTGTGTGTTTTTTTTAACAAAATTCGGTTTTTATGTACCATTGATATAAAAAAATATACGTTAAACTGTACATAGTAAGCTATCATCGATGGTAATAAGCCTACAGAGAAGTTCATGGATTCATGTCTTCTGATTCAGCTAATATTGTGCGTTTAAGGAATACACGTACATGTCAAATGGAGCCAGCACATGTTAATGGCGGATACGGCGTAAGCTATAAAAGCATTATGGTGGGAAGAAACCGGGCAGAGCCCGAGGAAACTCCATTGCTGTCCACAGGTTGCTGACAGACCTTCTCAAGTCGCACGGCTATGGAGTTAGCCAGCATGGACTAGACCAGAAGAATATCCTTGTACACAAATACTCATTTAATAATTCACCTAGAATATTCCTTTGCGACTTTCCGACGTCAGTGAAAACTGTTGGCTGCTTCTTTTTGCATGACCTCCCTTGATTTCGTGCTGTATATACTTTCTTAGTTGTTTAAGAGGTTTGTGTTCAGCATCGTTTTGGTAAATGCCCGGAAATTGACGGCTGGTATTCGAATGTCTGTTTAGACGCATATATGTCCAAAATTTGCCATTTGCCAGCTATCACACTGTTTTCACCGATGTGGTTTTGCTCTCTATGCTGTACGTCTATCACACTGTCGTCACTGATGTGGTTTTACTCTCTATGCTGTACGTCTATCACACTGTCGTCACTGCTGTGGTTTTACTCTCTATGCTGTACATCTATCACACTGTCGTCACTGCTGTGATTTTACTCTCTATGCTGTACGTCTATCTCACTGTCGTCACTGCTGTGATTTTACTCTCTATGCTGTACGTCTATCACACTGTCGTCACTGCTGTGGTTTTACTCCCTATGCTGTACGCCTATCACATTGTCGTCATTGCTGTGGTTTTACTCTCTATGCTGTACATCTATCACATTGTCGTCACTGCTGTGATTTTACTCTCTATGCTGTACTCCTATCACATTGTCGTCACTGCTGTGGTTTTACTCTCTATGCTGTACGTCTATCACACTGTCGTCACTGCTGTGGTTTTACTCTCTATGCTGTACGCCTATCACATTGTCGTCATTGCTGTGGTTTTACTCTCTATGCTGTACGTCTATCACATTGTCGTCACTGCTGTGGTTTTACTCTCTATGCTGTACGCCTATCACATTGTCGTCACAGCTGTGGTTTTACTCTCTATGCTGTACGCCTATCAGAATGTCGTCACTGCTGTGGTTTTACTCTCTATGCTGTACGTCTATCACATTGTCGTCATTGCTGTGGTTTTACTCTCTATGCTGTACATCTATCACATTGTCGTCACTGATGTGGTTTTACTCTCTATGCTGTACGCCTATCAGAATGTCGTCACTGCTGTGGTTTTACTCTCTATGCTGTACGCTTATCACATTGTCGTCACTGCTGTGGTTTTACTCTCTATGCTGTACGCCTATCACATTGTCGTCACTGCTGTGGTTTTACTCTCTATGCTGTACGTCTATCACATTGTCGTCATTGCTGTGGTTTTACTCTCTATGCTGTACGCTTATCACACTGTCATCACTGCTGTGGTTTTACTCTCTATGCTGTACGCCTATCACATTGTCGTCAATGTTGTGGTTTTACTCTCTTTGCTGTACGTCTATCACATTGACGTCATTGCTGTGGTTTTACTCTCTATGCTGTACGTCTTTAATTGTAATTCATGTATTAGTCCAGTTTCTTTTGATAATGCACACGTTGCTGTGTTGAGAACGCAACAAATATATACGACTACATCATGGGATGTGAAATCAAATAACGATAACAGTATGATAGTTGACAAATCTTTACGTAACCGATGAAATCTGACTTCTTGTTACTTTGCTTCAGTTTGTTGTGTTACTTGCTTACCTTGGCATAAAGTGAAAAATGGAGTGATGTTCACAGCTATGTACTAGACGCCATTTGTCTACAATTACTCAGAATGCTGTGTTACCAATTAAGCCGTTTACTATTGCTATATTATATCATCGTCTTGACGACAAATCTAACTTAACGAAGAACACAAGACACGAAACTGATAACTTTTTGCTACCATTTGGTAATTTATTTCATGGTTAAATAGATATCTATACATCGCTGATGAAAAAGAAACGAACAATTCACAGGATGAATAAAACAGGTCATGTTTTCAGTTACCTGATGGATTTTAAATAATTGCTGTCAAAATATGTATGGTAAAATGTATGGGTCTATCACAACAAGCAATATGAATATAAAACAAATAAGATTAGCTATAAAATTACGCTTTCTATTTACAAGTTATATGGACGTATTTAGGTAAAAGCAACAAGTTATAGATTATTTTACACTTGAACAGCAAAGAGTAACGGTTGTCTCACCGGATTACGTAATTTGTTCATAGAAAAAAAAAAGGAAATCACGTGCAAAGCACGCATGGTTGTGAGGAAATTCGTACAGTTGCAAGAGTAGATTGGAAATCAGGCGCCAGTTTAACGAAAAGAAAGTTGCTTTGCTTAAGTGAAAGTGTTTTCTTTCCGCGGCGTTCTACTATACTCATGAAGTGTTTGACTTTATAGAGTGTTTTACCGCAATACACTCCATAATGGACTTACTGAACGTTTGTGAATCCGAACTCCATAATACATGGTCTGTTTTTAACTGCCACAGACATCTTCAAGAGTAGATCAATTCATCGGTAGTTCAACTAATGAACATAGCTTAACGCCGCGTCGACAAAACATTGAAGGCCGTCATGGAGTGTTCGCGGGATGTCGCGGGTATTGCCATATAGCGCTTGTTTAAGATAATCAAAGGATTTTAAAATTCCCAGAAATCATTGGAATTTGTCAAATAAATCTGCGAAAACATCTACGAGTATAGGCATATATCCAACAACCTGCTGAATTCAGTTTAGCCTCGCCTAACGAAAAACTATGTGGAGGATAACAGAGCAGGATAACTTAACGTATAGGGGGATACAGGAGTAAAGTATTGTTGGGTTTCGAAAATATCAGGAATGCATCCTACAGGTAAATTTATACTGTCTGAACAACTTTTATTACATGTTTATTTTAAACATAAAATTAAATATGAAATACAACGATTCGCAATATAAAATTTATACAATAAAACAGAGTCTTAAAAACACCTAGACCAAAATGCCTTCACGAATATGTCGGCTCTCTCGACTTATGTTTTGCAAACTTTGCAAGTTTTCTGACACGCCCTCAGCATGTAGTTGGCGTTAGATGAGCAATGCCCACCCTTGCCCCAAATCGGGCACAGCATGTGGGTGTCTTTGCAGTTAGCTGAAACGAAAAAAAGACAGCGTTACATGTGTGTTTCAAATGTTAAGGCTTATGTTAAATAGCACATTGTTGGACCTGTCTTTTCTGAATATCTTTGCTATCGTGCCATTAGGAATACAGTATTTGTGTATGAATAAATATTGGAAACAATTAGGTATTTTATAAGTGCACCCAGTGCAAAACTTTGAGGAAGGGCGATCTAGTGAGATCTAGTGAGACTTTAAAAAATACTCGCGCCATGGCTAAAAGCGAAGGAGAATGCATTATTACACTTTACTGCAGTTTACGAAATAAATACTGAGTTAGAGGGAGATAACTTAAAGATGTAAGCCATATGATGCAGTATGCATTACCACTAAGTTATGTTCACTTAGACAGCATTCAGTGTTTCCCATTTCCCTACATCAAGAGATGAAATATTAATTATTTTCTGTGAGCAGGCTTTGGTATTATGCCATTACCTTTGCAATTGTCGCACGATTTCCTGCAGTTCGCCAACATATATCCCGCATTGGAGTCACAGTATTTGCTTTCCGCCCACACAGGGCACTTGTCATTGTCATCAACACAACCAACCTCTGCCAAAAAATAAAACACATCCATCTCAATCTTAGCGTCCTATCAGATAAGTGCAAGATCATGTGCACCAATCGTCAAGCACAATGGACGTTCGTGGTCAGAAATCACAAGACCAATTTCCAAAACAAAGTTAAACATGAACTACTAAAGAATTGGCTAAAGTATACCATGTAAGAATTTTGCACGGATTCATGTATAAGGAAAGGCAGCCAACTCTTGTAAATGGTACCAGAAAGATGTGTCGATATGCAGCACCCAGAATCGGTTGTTTTTGTCGACCAGCTGATTCTATAATTCTCTTTACAGGGTAACAATTATATATAAAACATAAACGCCACAGAGTATGTTTTCGTAAATTTTCACGTCATACTGGACGCTGACCTTTATCAACACCCGTGTCTTTCGTTCCGTCTGTACCACCGCCTTTCCCATCATTCCCTCCACTTCCGGAACAGACTTTGCACGAGTGTTTACAGTTGAGCAACATAAAGCTTGGGTTTTTATCACAATGTCCGAAATCAGCCCAAATTTTACAGTCCTTGGCGTTGTGGATATCATAGCAGTCTCCTGAAAAGACAGATAACAGAAAAGAAAGTAATAAATTTGTAAGACATGCGACTTTACCAAACTCAGTAAATGTGTTGATTGCTCTCAGGCAGAGCTAGTCTCGACTGCCACGCATTACCGCGTGTTTTCAGCAGACAGTGTGGTAAAGGGAACTGTGAAAAATGGGAGACATTCAAAGACGACGACCCGTTTACTTAAGTTGTATCTTGGAGTAACAGCTTTATGTTAGTAGTTTCTTCAACTGTCTAGTATATGTGATACTTTTCTCTTCAACCTGGCCGATCCCCTCCACACAAAAATCCGACAGCTGATTTATGAGTTAAATGTTCTTGAACAAGACATACAATGACACCGAAAATGACTGAATAAATATTGTACTTTGTACATTTGCGTTGTTTACACTGTTTTTTTTTATTCGCCCAATTTTTAATTTAAAAACTTCCAAATCACAGGTCGGCACTACATGTAAACAGTTAAGGTTTCTTGATTTGGTTTTCTTCAAATGATCAAACAATGTACATTTCTTTCTGTCATCTCTGCTAACAATTCACATTAGGCGTTATAATTACTTTTTTTAGTAGCTTCATAATTCCAACGTTTTGCCACATTTATTGACACTTTAAAAAAAAAAGCAGAAGTCTAACAAAAGTCTTGTAATTTTACCAAAAAAAAAAAAATAAAGTCCATTTCCGCATAAAGCACATCATCCAGAAAAGATTGTTACCTCCTGACTGGTCTACATCTTTCCCGTCATTTCCACCATTGTCCACTTCCGGTTTGCGTCCGCCATCTTTGTCTTCATCTTTTGGTTGACAGAACCCACATGCTAAAGCACAACCTTGTTTCATAAACTTGACGCTTTTGGTACATTCTCCATCTCTTCTCCATGAATCACATGAGTCATCCCTTTCAAGATTTTTGCATTTACCTGGAACATTAAAATTGTTTACGTCATTATCACTGTGAAATTGACAAAGGTGCATATTTCAACATGCGTTGTTTGAGACTACGGAAACACCGTTTTTGTTTTTTTAAGGAGGGATAATCTCAGGCCTAATAATATATAAATTGCCCACAAAAATGAATTGTGATACATGAAGATGGTATCAAAGGGTGGTGTTAAAAACCATGGCTTCTTCTTTAAATTCGTGGTTTATTCCGTAGCTAGTATAAAGCAATGTTTCACTTACATGCTTTAATAGAACTATTACAAGCGTCACATTATATATTACATTTGTTTTTGATAATAATATTTTGTTCTCTTTTCTAGCTCACTATAACGGGTCTTCTGAGACAATGCTAGACAACAGATCTATCTATGAAGAGTAGATTAGGAAACCATGGCAGCACACAATAAATGACTTATGTATGTAGCTTATCATTCCGTTTTCAAGGCTCTATAACCCATTTACATCAAGGTACGTGTGCAAGAAGGTACGGGTTATTACCGTCATGACATTTCTGGCAGGCTTTCCTGCAGTTAGGTATCATCCAGGTCGGGTTGATCCTACATTCGTCAGTGTTAGCCCATTTCGTACATTCCTTGTCACCGTAGCTGTTCACGCAGGGTTCTGAAAAGAAATTGTCCCAAAGTGAGGTTTCGAATTCAAGAACACAAAGGGTATGTCGACTGTACTGTGAGATGGTCATGCGTTTTCACAACGCGAATCATTATTCCAGTAAATTTTTACTTTATTTCTTTGATTGTTGCTTAACGCTATTTTCAACAGTTATACGATAGCCGTCAGTTTTCTCTGTGAGGGAAACGAGTGAACCGACCGTTGGCAAGTTAGTGGAGAGGTTAACCACGTATGAGGTACGTATATACACACACACACACCATATACGTGGAACACAAGTGATATTCAACGAACGTTAGACTATGCAAATGGTCAGACCAGCATCGATGACCGCTCAATACGTGAAGGCCTCATAAGCAATGAATCCGAGGTAATCTACAAATTTCATATCCAAGGTAGGGTTTGAACCCTCACATCGTCTGTGGTAGCGACTGAAATAGAAGCGCCTCTTTTCCCTAGTCCCTAGTCCGAAAAACAGATTTGAGTTAACACAACAACGGTTAGAATGAGCAGTGTACTGGGTACATCTGTATTTTTGACATACATATAGACATGCGCAGTGGCATGGAATTGTACCTCAGTTATCACCTCTTTCAGCGCATCGATTGTGGCTTAATTTTACACTCGATAATTGTGATTTTTGTTAAAACTATTTATTTCCAGTTCATCTGATTGAACACAAATGCTATACGATTTGGTAAACGTGCTGCTCCATACCTGTATCTTCGTCATCTTTACCCTCCTCCCGATCTACATCCGGTTTGTCTGAAGCCGTGCATACCCGGCATGCCTTTTGACAGTTGCTCTCCATCCATATCCGGTTCACTTGACACTCCCCCTCAACAGCCCACTGGTCACACTTAGCCGTGTCACTGTGACTGTTTCGGCAGTTTGCTACAAGTATGACAAAGGGGATATGTTGAACAATAGGGACCTGACAAAATTTCACTACACGCAAAAATCAAACCATACGAAAATAAATCCCAAGAATTTTAATATCTAGCTTTTTCTTTATTTAACCTGTCAGGCCATAATCAGGCGCATAGCGACAGTCAGTGTGATGAAATGTGGAAATATTTAGAAGAACACATTTTATATGCTTTTAATATTTGGGAAAACAGGAATCATTCTGTCATCATCTTGTAGTCCTGAGTACATGTGCGTGCTAGGTGCGCTTTTGTTCCTTTAATGTCCTGCGCTAAACTTGAAATGAAAGGAAATATCTGGCCTTCTGTGTGCTTCAGAGTTTCGTCGGACTCAAAATAAAAGAACAACAACAGCTATATGATAGACCGCTAAAACTTATACCCTCAACCAGTTTGGACGTGAAAGAGATGCCAGGGCAGACGTATACATCTACAAAAACAACTACTTTAGCGTACGTCTGAATGTGCTCTTCATAACTTTCACTGAAAAACGTTTCTGAAGAAAACCTTTATGCAATATAAGGACTGCCTTCCGCAGGTTAACTGTTTTATAATTTTTTTGTTTTATTTTAAGTTTTTGTTTGTAGTACTTCATGGTTTGCTTACTTTCGGGTTTCTCTGTCCCTTCACAGAAATTACAGGCCTTTTTGCAATGCTTGGTCATCCAGCCAGGATTGGTAGCACAGTCGCCTCGTTTTCGCCACATGGAACATTTGTCGTCAGGAAACTCATTTTTACAGATTTCTGGAAAAGCAAGACCAACAATAATTATCAATAGGATCATTTATTATTTATTTATTTATTTATTTGACTGGTGTTTTATGCCGTACTCAAGAATATTGAACTGATACGATGGCGGCCAGCATTATGGTGGGCGGAAATCGGGCAAAGCCCGGGGGAAACCCTAGACCATCTGCAGGTTGCTCACTTACGGTCGATCAATGGGATTAAATCTTTCCGACTGAAAAGAAATATTGTGTACAACCTTATCTGTAAGTGTCTGTACTTAAGGCAAAGTGCTAACACATAAAGTCTAAGCGTATATTTACCATGCAGAACTTCATAACTCAATTACGGAATAGGTTGCTAGTCAAATTGTAAGTTAACGGTTTGAAGATTTATGAATAATTAAGTCAGACACCTTATAAGTCGTCATTTTGGGATTCACCCAAACGTAGTCCTACGTTTGCTTTTCACGAAGTCAACTGTTCGAGTATAACTTTATTCATTGCCTCGTGGGATTTTTGTAGGCCTAAAAGATTGTTTAGGGGGATCTGTGGCAGAGGTGGTTAGCGTGCCAGGGCGGCGCAGATCCAGTAATATCTGTTCAATAGGGTTATAGTGAGTTCAAGTTCAACTCATACTGGCTTCTTCTCTGGTCGTACGTAGGAGGATCGGCCAGAAACCTGGCTCTGCACTGTTTCCTTTCGTCATATAAGTGCAATATTCTGGAGTACAGCGTACGTCAAATAGATAAATAAAATAAATGATTGGTCGACCAACCAAACTGTCAGACTTACCGACATTCCTCAGTCGGGGCAGTACATCACGGAACAATCCCATAAGTTGCCAGGACCATGTCATAAGGTGGAGGTCTGGAACAATCACGGGATGTACATACATTATCTCCCTTTGTTATACTGGGAAGGACATATCAACATAGAAATCTAACACCATCTAACACATTAAATAAATAAATAAATAAATAAATAAATAAATCAGCCTGTAAAAGAAATTATTCCACATGGTTTGTTCATATGACAAAAACGAGTTCAATCGTATTTGCCCTGTTGTCGGCCGCCTTTGCGAAAGCTATCACAAGAACTACAGAGAATTATATGAAGGAATACAACACTGCTTGGGGAGAATGATTACTTCGCCTGTTCACACAGCCTTCTTAAAAGGCAGTAATACAAACGACCGGCGTATGTATAAAAATAGCTCATAACATAAACGCACCTTAAAAATACAGGTGTAAGCTACAAGCGGTATTTTGTGCGAAATGAAATAGCTGAGGATGTCGCCTGATAGAACACATTTGCTTAGTTTGTTATAGATTAAAAAACATATTCATGGATATAAAAGCCGAATTAATTGTTACCTTTATTTGTCATTTCCTCCTTCACACCACATATGCCACAAGCTTTGGCACAATTTAGTTCCATCCACTCGCGGTTTTTCTCACATTCACCTTGATTAGCCCAGACGGCACAGCGCCAGCTCTCGAATTTATTGGTGCAAGAGTTGTCTGTGGAGGAAAATGTAACACTGATAGATGAAGGGTGCCTCAGACTATATAGGAAGGAAATTGTGTGTCTTTACTTTAAAGATTAAACATTAATTTCAATATCTTGTTTAAGCAATGATTAGAACGACTTTATCATAAGGTCGATGCAGGGGGGAATAACTCAGGCTAACCTTTGTCAGGGCTGTGGCTGTTGTTGGGAGTTGTCTTCACTTGGCAGTCATTCGACCCATCTGGACAGATACAGCGACAGTTCTGATCGACATATCCGCCGCTGGTACACCAGATGTTCTTGGAACAGTGCGACGCGCATTGATACATCAGATTCACAACCTTGACGTCACTGAAGGACAGCTCCTTCCGCCATACCTGACCAATCTCTTTCTCTTTGTCTGGGTATTTAGCTCTGATGGTTTGAGATCTTCCATCACGGGAGAAAGCCTGTATGCGCAAAGGATGAAATTGTAGAAATACAATATGTAGTGTTTCTATATCTATTTGATTGATGTGTAGCAAAACTGTTTCACTTAAACAATGGTGGCCTATTTCATTGGTGGACAAATCCAATGTTTTAGGGGTTGAACCACCGACCTTCGGCAGCAGTGTTTAAAGAGCTGTTGGCAATTCATATTTATTTATTTGGCCGGGATCTATTTCGTGCCCGAGAATATTTCACTTATACGCCGGCAATGGGGTTTATTTGTGGAGGTAACAAGAGAAAAATCAATGCCTTATGCCAGGTGTCAAAGTTGACAAACTTCCTGATTTAAAACTCCAGCCTAAGAAACAAGGATCCAGACAGATATAAGCGACCCAATCTACCAAGAGTCTACAGGCCTAATAATTAATTTATTTGCTCGAGAGCAAAATCATAGGTTACATATGAGTGACCTAGATAAACGACACAACAAGCCTTCGGTTAGCCACAAGGTTGGGATTTGCGAAAACAGTTTAAAAGATTCCAAACTGCTCCTTCCGACTACCTATACAACCCCCATGGAGAAGATGTGGTTACAAGATAAGAAGAAAATGTGAAAACATATTTTTCGAAAAAAGGTCATGTTACTTTAGGCAGACATAACCATAGTAACAATTCTTGTAAGACAACAAGTTTTAAATGTTTGTCAAGGACCTACCGTGATTCCGTAGTGCATGGCGGACGAGTATTCGTACTTCACATTGAACTGGTTGACCTGTTTACTGTTGTATTTGTTGAACCAAATCCGCATGGATGGCTCTACGTTCTGGTAGTTGATCGTGATGTACTCATCTCGTGAGGGAAGCTGGTGCTCATGCACTAAACCCATAGCATGGCCAAGTTCGTGAAGATACAATCCTTTCTGCAAACATATGAAATGATATCAATTTGATTTGAGGATTCCGATTCAGTGAGATCTGCATTTAAACCAGCTACCTCACTGGATATATTTTTATTTCCTTATATCTGATCAGTGTTTTAAGCTGTACTCAAAAATATTTCAGCATACTAGTGGGAGGAAACCCGATAGAACCTGGTGGAAACCCACGACCATTCGTAAGTTGCTGTCAAACCTTCCCACTTACGACCGAAGAGGGAGGTAAAGCTCTTGTGAACCCCCAGCCTCTACAAACTTTTATCGGTTATGCAGATAATAAAAAAATGACCTCTATCGATGACAACATAAAAAGTGGCTTTCATTTTGACTGAAGATACTTCGTCCGTAATAGTAATGTGTCTCTTTGATGTCCAGATTTTTCAGGAGTTAGAGTGCAAATTTGCTCATTTTTGTATTATTTTACCAAACTTACGCCGCAGAGCTCGTTCCTGGGCATAATAAGCAGGAAAAAATTCCAAAATTTTATTTTGACGCCATTACCTTAACTTAATTTATCAAATCACGCTTGCTTCCTGAGTAAAGGATTTCTTATCAATGAAATGACAAACACCAGTAACTGTATTGTTCGATAATAAAGAAGATTTGCATTTTGTGTATGTTTATTCTGAATGAGCAGCTCTATAAAAGAAAATTTGTATGTTAAACTTACCCATCTGCACGAAGGACTCTCCAGGTTCAGAACTTGGATTCCACCAACCATTCCAAGTTCGGAGTTACAACTACAACATACAGACATGCGCGCATTGTCAAAATCCAAGGCTAGGAGTAGGCGTGGTTATCATTTTAGGTACCTTTAGATTCACAGTGTTTTATTTCATTTTCTTACTTTTGGCTCAACGGTAAGTGATCGTACTTGTGATACAGCATCTAATCATTTATATGGTGGTCAGGTTAGTAATTGGAACTTGAACTTCCAACTAACATGATAATAACTTATCAGAAGCCCGAAAACTCTCCGGTGTTTCACAATTTAAAATTCCAACATCAGCAGCCCAATGCCTTGTCGCTTTCGTGAGCTGTCCCATATTGTCGCAAATGCAGAGAGAGTTGCATACAGAAGTTTCCCGTTATGTCACATCTGCGACATTTCATGGCGATGCGACATTAGTGGAGTATAGACTGCTGACTCAGCAGTGCTACACTTACCCATAACCGTTCTGGAATCGGACGACGTTTCTGTCTGTGGACACAGCAGGTCGGAATCGCACGCATGTGTATCTCTCCCATTCAGTCATGGCTCGCTTTATCCAATACTTCTCTTGTTCATCTAGCAATATTAACAGTACAAGAACTTGAAGTTTTTTAAGCTTATTTTCTCTTTGCGATGATCTTGTTATTTTGAATTGTTACCTTGGCTTTCAGACTTTGCACTTGGACTTCCAGCGCCTAGCTTCAGCTGGATCACTTTATTTTCATTTAACTTCCAAAGGTTTGGTCTAATTTAATACAAGTATAAATATTTTGGACAAAGTTGTCCAGCTTGATGTCTGGCATAAGGAAAAATAAATTTTCCTCAATCTGCAACAACAACATACAAATCTGCAAGTCAAGATACCTTGTTTCAGGTTTGTAAATTTTTATTACACAATTCTTAGTGCAAACACGATGCCTTCACAAACCACTGTTGTTTTATTTTTAGAATGCAATCTGGTTGTAGGAATGAACGACGGCGTGGGAAATGAATGACACATACATTTTGTTCATCCTCACAGATATTGGTCTTAGTAGTAAAATAGGGTGAAACTTACTGTACTGCCCTCTAGCGACAGTGTAAGGTACAGTGGCGTCTGGCCATCTTAATGTCACGTCACGGACTGCCTTCCTCTTTTTCCGGTTTGGCGCGTGCATTTCACTGTAACAGTTCATCATTCACGGCGTTTATCACATTTATTGCTATGTGCATAATCCACGAATATAACTAGGGCACGTAGCAAAAGCGGAATTCTGTAGAAATTTAAAACTGTTTCCTGTAACTGCTGTATTTATTACGGTACTTATAATCAGGCAAAAGGCAGTCCAGGCCGGTACATATATTATTATTATATTATTTATATATACATTAAAAAAATTGTACATATATGTAGACGTCAACCGATACAGAAACATAAAACTACTACGAAAGGAGAGGCCACTTTAATGTCTAGACATTCCAAGGGAGGTAAGCGATGTACAATTTTCTAATAATGGCATCAATGGTTCATGGTTTTTGTTAAGATTTATTTATTTATTTGATTGGTGTTTTACCCCGTACTCAAGAATATTTCAGTTATACGACGGCGGCCAACATTATGGTGGAAGGAAACCGGGCAGAGCCCGGGGGAAACACATGACCATCCGCAGGTTGCTGCAGACCTTCCCACTTACGGCCGGAGAGGAAGCCAGCATGAGCTGGACTTGAACTCAGAGCGACCGCATTGGTGAGTTTTTGTTAAGAACAGTACTTGATTTAGAAAATAGCAGTCCATAGAGCTTGTCACCTACTGGACAAAAAGTATTCTCAATGATCTGAAACCGACGTGATTAAGGGGATTAAGGTACAGTAACATAGATGATCAAAGACTAGACTAACCTGGAGGGAAATTCGTACAAATTATAGAACTGTTCATCTGTTAACATCATATCCAATTCAGCCAAAATCTTCCCGTCTTGAAGCATAAGACCTTGTGCAGCTGACGTTGAGAGATAGCAAAAATCATATATTCGTCCAATGAGACAAATTTTCTTTCTGGTGGGAATTTTCATGGGATGAACAGAGACAAATTGTATTCTGCTACAAAATCGAACGTACACAGAACAGTACACAAGAAACATATTGTGTTAAGTTTAACAGGAAGTCTGTTGTTTGAATGATACTAGAATGTATTCTGGTGTTATAACCTAATATTTTGTCACATTGAATATAGTATCACGTTTGTCTAATATAATTTTTATGTTGAATTAATGGAATATGTGTGTTATATATAACACTAATAAGGCTAACTCTTCATTTTATTACAAAAGACTTAGACAACTCAAAGTACTGACATAAAAATTTTCAGGAAAAATGATTGTTTGATCGCATTAAACTGTTCTTAACTTGCGGTTAAGTCTGATTTAAGTGTAAGCCAGCTTTCTGGCAAATGTGGCACAGAAGATATATTTCGTTTACAGATATCTACCATTTATTCCTCCCATGCTCTTCAGGATCAGCTGGTCTATAGTCATATTGGTATAGGGCTCTTGTCCTCGAAGGCCAAATGGCGCAGGTGCAGGCTGACGTAATGGCGGTGGAATGGCGTCATGATCACTTCCCGTCAAGGCGTGTCCGCCGCAGACAAAGATGGCGCATAATGCCGTGAGGCAGCCAATATTCTGCAATTACAAAAGTTGGTATACCTATATACCATCACACGCTGATTTACATATAGATTCAAATGGAATTTCATTCAAACACCTCAGTGACGCTGGAATATGATTTTAACACTTCACTGAAGTCCATATTCACAGCCACTCCATACTGTATTCATGTAAATGTGATGATGAAAGTCGTGTTGGGAATGTTGTATCAACTTCCCCAAACTTTTTAAAAGGTAAATCATGTTCATGTCTGTAGCATGTTTACAGTCATAGCGCCAGGTGGACAAACCTTTGCTATATACATCAATATATGTAGTCCTGAGCAAAAAAGGAAAAACAGATGAAATCGTTTAATAATTACAAAATTTAAATTCCAAAATTCGAATATTAACTAAGCATAAGTCAGAACCACTGAAGGTATAGAATGTGTTAATGTCAGCGAATGTGTCTTCTTTTAAGTAAGCATTTAAAGAAAAATTCTTTTCCATGTGGAACCTTTTACACAGTGTTTTAGTCACGCCTTTATCCGATAGTTTTACCCCTACCCTCCCCCTTATATATAACAGCACTTTGACGTATCCAAACTTTTACGTTGTTTGGTATATCTAGTGTATACATAATGCAAACGATCTGCTATATACAAATGGCAGCAGTTTTCCCCTCCTAAGGTAAACAGTGACGTTGTACCGCACTGCCGGACGTGGTCAGACTGGGGTGCCGTACACATATAATTCACAACGGAACATGTGATCATAATGGGCTGCCATACATATTCCCAATCTCGTGTCAATTAATCACATATCCGAAGTCAAATAAAATAAACTCGTTAACATGGCCTTCCAATCAGGAAGTAAGCATGAATCACTGGCGAAACAAGATTAAGGCTTACTTTAATTTGTACATGCAGGGTAAAGGAATTAAAAATAGGCCTTCTCGGGTCTGCGAAGGATCTGTCGGTTTAATTATCCCTGCTGCGAGAACCACTTAAGGCGGATATCCGCTCTGACTTAGCCAGTTAACCCGTTAGACCCAGTCGCATATCAGTAGATCCAGTAGTATATATATATATATATATATATATATATATATATATATATATATATATAAACCAAAATCTTACATGTAAATCACTTCAAAGTGAAGGATGCACTGGTAAGCCTTGCTCTGCAGAGACAAACTGAAATGTTTAACTGTTATGATTGTACAAGACATGAAATGTCTGCTAAACTAAGATAGCCTCTTTGTTCTAAATGACGGATCTATGATTCGTGCCTGTTCGATGCCAGCTAGCGCGAAAGCTTTCTTTTCTGTGTTTTGATACATGGTGCAACGCAAAATCTGAAACTTCACTTTTAGCCTTATTTATTCCAGGGTATTCGCTGATATTTCCAGTGTCTCCTATTTATTATACTCATATTTGCTAATTTTTCCAGTCACATAAAGAATGTTAGACCAGCGTCGTACAAGAGAACTATTCTTGAGTTCGGCGTATAACACGAATCAGGTAAATGAATAATAAAGAATGTAAGCGGAATTTAGTATTAAAGTTTGACCTTTCATACAGCTATATGTAGGCATATAGTGAGTAGATTTTTAAAGTAACCGGAAATGACGGAATAACTCACAGCTCTCTACCAGGTGACTGGCATATATGGCCTAATTATAAGCCGCAGCCAAGCCAACGAGAATTGCATTCGAGCTTGCGACCTAACTGGTCAGATATCAATAAGCTGAGAACAGAACAACACTTTTGTCGGCAGTATTCCAAGAGTGATAGATAAGATAAAAGAGATATATTATCGACAGTTCAGCACAGACAGCAAAAAGAGACTACATAAATCCGACTGTGGCAGACTACTATCCAATTTGGCCGAAGATAAGCAAATCCCCAAGTCACAAGAGCACAACAACGGGCTAACATATCGTGACAGTATTTAATTTAACATTATCACTTTCAAATACATAAATTTAAGCTTAAAAAAGTATCAGCCTCTCTCTCCTATGACAAAACATACTGTTTCGGAATCGCAAGCAGTAAAGAGTTAAGATTCAATATAACTGCATGTCCCTCATCATTAGACAAGTGTTTAACCGAGCATTTGCACACGAACTATTTGATGGTTGCAATACTCAAAATGTTTACATCCTTACCTCATTAAACATGTTGATTTCCAGGCCGTCTTTATCCACAGATACAAATCGGCTCTACTACATATGCCGTGTTTCGGTTGTCATCGATTTTTTTGACAGCCCATGGAGATGCGCCCTATTTATACGGTGACTTCCATGCCCGATGACAACACCAGTCAGAGACTAATCGCCGGAAATGGATCCATACCGCGACGTCCGTCCCAAACTACAGTCTGTGCCACAAGTCTAGCTTGTGTCGAATTTTCCATCACAGTGTAGACTTGCTAATGCTTAAGTGTCGCATATGTTCCGGTCTTTTCATTATAAAAAAAAGGAAACAGGGCATTAAGAAAATAAAAAATAGCCAAACAAATTAAAAATATCTATGGACTGGGTTGCCTAAGGAAGTTCAGCACTACCTGTGGATAGTGTGTCAGTTTACACGCCCCAGGCATTAAACAAATCCTTAATTAGAATTGTAATTAGAATTTAATTACAATGTTTGCTTTCTTGCTTAGTCTATCCGATGATACAGTAAATGTTTGCAAATGTCGCTCTTCATGTTGTTATTGTGGTTATTATTATTATTCTGATTTCGGTGTTTAATTGCCTTCAAACGGTGTACTTATTATTAATGGTATGAGTTAACTATACTCAAACCCAATTCAACGAAAAACACATTGTCAACTTAAACGGAAAAAACCCCAACCCATAGTGTGATATTCTATCGTATTATTCGTTGCACACATCAAGCAAATCCGAGAGTTTCCTGTTGCATTGTACACCATTCTCGCCTTAATCATGTTAATTGTGTTTTCATTTGTACAGCACAATTTTTGTAAATATTTATCTGATAGTTTGTCATTTGTCACCAAAATGTGTATATTAGGATTTTTAGTCAGGATTGCACACATTATAGTTGTGTTTCGTTTTCCCTTGTATTTGTGAAAAATACATGTATTCTCTGAGGCAATTATACAGCAAACAAAATTTAAAAAACAATGGGATTCAATAAACAAAAAAAAAAAAAAAAAACAGCACAAAAATAAAAAAAAAAACTTTGGTCACACAACTGACTTTCCCAAGGGTCGTTTCACTTCAGATTCAAAGGCTTTTGGCTATTGAAAAAGAGGATGAGTCAGTTTTCATATCCCTAAAACATGACCACACCAAACTGTGAGGCGTATAAATGAAACGGAAGAATGTGAGAAACCCACAGGCCTTTTTCTAAATTTGTCTGTCGCTGAAATGATGGCTCCTTTTAGATCACACCTCAGTTTTCTAAGCATTGTACAGTTTCGCTTGACTCACAAAAGCAAATGAGTAACAGCCGGTTACCGTTTGATAACCTACATGCATTGTTATACTCTGCCTCATCAGTGCTCTCTGTTTAAATACTCATATACATGGGAAATGTTAAACAGAGATTCGTCATAATATGCATGGACAGTCTGTTATTTATATTTCACGACTCTTGATCAACAAACAACACGAATCCATGTACAGATTTATCTTGACATTGGCAGGTGAACACCTCATGTAACATACAGCCAACACCAATCCATATACGGATATATCTGAAATTGGCAAGTGAACACCCCACGTAACATACAGACAACACCAATCCATATACAGATATATCTGACATTGGCAGGTGAACACCCCATGTAACATACAGACAACAAAAATCCATATACAGATATATCTGACATTGGCAGGTGAACACCCCATGTAACATACAAGCAACACCAATCCATATACAGATATATCTGACATTGGCAGGTGAACACCCCATGTAACATACAGACAACACCAATCCATATACAGATATATCTTGACATTGGCAGGTGAACACCCCATGTGACATACAGACAACACCAATCCATATACAGATATATCTGACATTGGCAGGTGAACACCCCATGTGACATACAGACAACACCAATCCATATACAGATATATCTTGACACTGGCAGGTGAACACCCCATGTAACATACAGACAACACCAATCCATATACAGATATATCTTGACACTGGCAGGTGAACACCTCATGTAACATACAGACAACACCAATCCCATATAAAGATATATCTGACATTGGCAGGTGAACACCCCATGTAACATACAGACAACACCAATCCATATACAGATTTATCTGACATTGACGGGTGAACACCTCATGTAACATACAGACAACACCAATCCATATACAGATATGTCGGACATTGGCAGGTGAACACCCCATGTAACATACAAGCAACACAAATCCATATACAGATTTATCTGACATTGGCGGGTGAACATTCCATGTAACATACAGACAACACCAATCCATATACAGATTTATCTTGACATTGGCAGGTGAACACCCCATGTAACATACAGGCAACACCAATCCATATACAGATATATCTGACATTGGCAGGTGAACGCCTCATGTAACATACAGCCAACACGAATCCCATATAAAGATATATCTGACATTGGCAGGTGAACACCCCATGTAACATACAGACAAACGAATCCCATATAAAGATATATCTGACATTGGCAGGTGAACACCTCATGTAACATACAGACAACACAAATCCATATACAGATATATCTGACATTGGCAGGTGAATACCCCATGTAACATACAGACAACACCAATCCCATATACAGATATATCTGACATTGGCAGGTGAACACCCCATGTAACATACAGACAACACCAATCCATATACAGATTTATCTGACATTGGCGGGTGAACACCCCATGTAACATACAGACAACATAAATCCATATAAAGATATATCTGACATTGGCGGGTGAACACCTCATGTAACCTGCAGGTAACGCCTTACTTTTTTAGAAAGTTTAGATGGAACATAGTATTTGTGTGGTTTCCTGAAACGCTTGCAATAATTTGTCATAGTTAAACGTTGATCTGTGAAGCAATTTTCATTTTGATTTTTTAAATAATTACTGCAGTACAGAATGGAAATATAGCTCACTACATTTCAGACGAAAGAGAATGGCTATTATTTATTTTCATTTTTCCATTACATGACGAGGGTCAAGGTTTACGACTGAAGGAAACTGTAGTGTTATGAGTCGATCGCCTTTACCTGACATATGCCCAGATTTTAGGCAACTCAAGTGACTCCATTGCATTCCCAGACGTCTGTACTACCGAGGACCCCTGACACGTCCCAAACTCACACATTCAGGTTATAGAGAACAGTGTTCTTACTTGGTATCAAGATAATAGCATTATATCTGAAAATACTTTCAACTTTTTAACCCTCAGATTTTCATATTTTTTTCAAAGTGTTCAAATATAAACAGCCACAGCTACAGCATAGGGACTGAAACCAGGGCAGCGATGACAGTGTAATAGTCGACAGACTATTGTACATGCAAGTACATCTAACTGGTAAAACAGGCGTCTTGTCAATGTACCTCAGGCTTTTTGGTCCAACTGTTCGTGTAAATGATTAAATATTAACACAAAAACACGCCCTTTAGCAACATGGCTGGAGAAGAATATTTAGGGAATTAGGAGGCGATAACTACTTCATTATACGTCACTGGTCTCGCACAATTTGTTCTCCTAAAAAAGGATGTTCCGATAATGACTCCTCTGCTAAAAAAAACTGAACCATTTACTAAAATCATAGCATCCTCTTGGCTACACTTCGTTTTATCCCGAGCTACTCAGTTTGCTACTTTGTTGAGGTAAAGAAGTCTTACACAAGACTTCTGATGTACAATTTTATAGTTGGTATGTCTAAAGGCATTGACTTATATGCATGTCTGAGAAAGCCTATCTGTCAAGCTTATATTTGGTATGTCTACAGGCATTTACGTATATGCCTATCTGAGAAGGCCTATCTGCCACTTTTATAGTTGATATGTCTACAGGCATTTACTTACAGACCTACCTGAGAAAGCCTGTCTGTCATTGTTATAGTTGTTATGTCTACAGGCATTAACTTACAGGCCTATCTGAGAAGGCCTATGTGACAATTTTACAGTTGGTATGTCTACAGGCATTAACTTACAGGCCTACCTGAGAAAGCCTATCTGTCAAGCTTATATTTGGTATGTCTACAGGCATTTGCGTACAGGCCTATCTGAGAAGGCCTATCTGACAATGTTATAGTTGGCATGTCTACAGGCATTAACTTACAGGCCTATCTGAGAAAGCCTGTCTGTCAATGTTATAGTTGGTATGTCTACAGGCATTTACCTACAGGCCTGCCTGAGAAGGCCTATCTGTCAATGTTATAGTTGTTATGTCTACAGGCATTAACTTACAGGCCTATCTGAGAAGGCCTATGTGACAATTTTACAGTTGGTATGTCTACAGGCATTAACTTACAGGCCTACCTGAGAAAGCCTATCTGTCAAGCTTATATTTGGTATGTCTACAGGCATTTGCGTACAGGCCTATCTGAAAAGGCCTATCTGTCCATTTTATAGTTGGTATGTCTACAGGCATTGACTTATATGCCTGTCTGAGAAGGCCTATCTGTCAATGCTATAGTTGGTATGTCTACAGGCATTTGCGTACAGGCCTATCTGAAAAGGCCTATCTGTCCATTTTATAGTTGGTATGTCTACAGGCATTGACTTATATGCCTGTCTGAGAAGGCCTATCTGTCAATGCTATAGTTGGTATGTCTAAAGGCATTTTCTTACAGGCCTAAGATCTATCTGACAAATTAATAGTTTGTATGTCTAGAGACGTTTATTTGGTATCGTTTCTGAGAATTGTATAGTTGGTATGTCTACAGGCACTTGTTGGCCTATCTGAGAAAGTCTATCTGACAACTTTACACTTGGTATATCTGCAGACGTTTACGTGGTCGCCTATTTGAGAAGGCCTATCTAACTATTTTATAATTGGTATGTCTACAGGCGTTTACTCGAAGCCTATTGGAGAAGACTTAGCTGAGAATTTTATAGTTGGTATGACTACAGGCCTTTACTTACAGGCCTATCTCAGAGGGCCTATCTGTCAATGTTATAGTGGGTATGTAAACAAGCATTTACTTACAGGCCTATCTGCGAAGGCCTATCTGGTAATTTTATAGTTGTTATATCTACAAGCGTTTATTTCTTGACCTGTCGGAGGAGGCTTATCTGGCAATTTTGTAGCTGGAATCTCCACAGGCGTTTACTTGTAGACCTATCTGAGAAGGCCCATCTGACAATTTTATAGTTGGTATGTCTACAGGGGTTTGGCTATTGGCTTACCTGAGAATTGGTGTATACGGTACTTAAAACCCTCCGCTGGCTACATTCATATAGCCCAAATGGCTTCATAGTATATCTGAGGCACTGTTAAACTAAATCTGAAAGTAGAACATGGTCATGGACGTTGACGGAGAATTTCCAGATTTGTCCACTCTCTGTGTTCTTCGCGTCCTGTAGACGACTTAGTACATACACTAGTAACTGATTGCGATTGTCTATATATAACAGGTTAGTAACTTGCAAACGATCGCTGGTTTACCCCGTGCAGTCAGGTTCATTTCTCCCATGAAACTGATCGATATGGTATAAGAGTATGAAATGGGAATATCAAAATCATTTCATTTATATATATATATATATATATATATATATATATATATATATATATATATATATATATATATATATATACGTGTGTGTGTGTGTGTGTGTGTTTCATTTATTTGACTGCAGCAATGAAGAATAGTTAATAGTAATTCACTTATCAAAATACTTTGACACCCATTCTTTCAAAGTCTGTTCATCTGAAGCACAATTCATTTCATACTTTATGCATAATTTAAGTTATATGTAGCAGTTTTTCTATTATGTATGCTTCATAAATGCTTGATATGTTCCACAAATTTACTGATATACCGACTGCTACTGAACACACAAATTATGAGTATGATTTAAATAAAGGACAAGAGAATAAATGGCACTTATTCTACATTTTCTACTGTGGTGTTAAATTTGTTTATTGTCGATCAGGGCCGTTTAAGTCAAATTTATTACATTTTTCGGCAGAAAGAAAAACTGTGTTAAGTCTTCGGAAATTTTCATGGAAAGGCGTTTTGTGGAAACAATGGAGAGTAAATACTTATTTATGAGCAAAGTTTTTTGCACTTATTAGCATTTGATATGAGCCCAATTGTGTTTAATTACAATTTTAGGACAGTTGGACGGGATAATAAGCTTTAAAGTTTGTAAACTCAAATCCGCTTTATTTATTTTTTTGTGGTTTTCTGAGTTCGCTACAAAACTTAAGAAGAAGAAAAAAAAACAGGTCAGGCGTCCACCGTGGGAAATTGAGAATTCTAACTGTATCACTTTTTTCTGGAAATGATCTCATTTACCACATATGCCTGTGACAGTGAACTGCAAGCTCACTAACCAATAAGACTTGTGGAAAGCAATCACAGAGAAATTTCTCAGATCAAGCCTTGGTTACAGAACAGAGGTAATTTCAATAAAAAGATTTCGAAATTTTTTGGCTATATAAAAAGTAATTTTCACACGGTTTTAATGTTTTGTGTTTAATGTTTTATGCAAACAAAAAGTGCAATAAAAAAAGGATGGTCGCGATGACGACAACGGGATATTCAGATTTTGTGGAGTCATTTTAAATTACCTGTTTTCGACAAGCAGAAAGAACCTAACTGTACAACTCAACACTATATGTTACACGTAAATATAGTTTTTGGCTGGTCATTTGTTAAAAGCAATCCGATGATACTCTGACATTAATAAATGCATGATGGAAAACACTATTATACCACAACAACAACTCACAGAATGACAGATATTGCATGTTGTTTGTAAATTTTCTATGTTTCTGTTATCGCTTAATGTTGTTTTAATATTTCTCATATAATGTTTTTTCTATATTTCTGTCTTCACTTCTTGTTCTCTCTATCTTTCGCTTATTTATCAAAAGTGGTTGATTTATCCATAAACTGAAATACAAAAGCCTACTGACATTCTCCAGAATTTAGCCCAGCATTCTGATCTATTCAGTGTGAATAACAGGGTTGTTTGTACATTCCCATCATAACACTGACCGCTGTATAAGTGAAATAATCTTGAGTTCGGCGTAAAACACCAGACAAATAAATAATTCTGTGTACATTTAACATTTGTAGCACTAAACTGTGAGTGCATGGTTGATATCGGTTGTTAAAATATGGACAATACGTTACAAGCATTTCATATTCACACGATAATGGAAACTAACTGTTAAAATATTATGGTACCTAATATGTGGCCTTTGATAAGAGGAGAACATATACTGTAGATCTTGATACACGCAAAATTGTAAAGATCGATGGGGGTGGTGAACTAAGTTTGGGTCTGTTATTTCGCAAACCCAGGGGTCTTGGGACAAAGAGCAAGGTAAACAACACACCTGACACATCTGTTTGTTGAGGGAAATGCGTAATGGCGCAATGCAAGAAAAAGGTGCGGGAAGCAAACACGACGGGTCTTGAGAACAAGGGCCATGGACAAGAACGGGCGATTGTTTGCATCCACTAACAAAGAAGAGTTTACAATATATCGTCCTAAGTGAACCCATTTCCGTCTACCGTCGAATCTCTCCGCGACTTCGTTCGCGTTGATGGAGATGATCGACGGAGCATGACCGGAAGACGTAACCGCACGCGGTGACACACAGAACCGGAAGTGTGTTAATAAAAGAACGAGGTTAATTAATCAGAGGTAATGAGCTATTTTTGTAACTATAGTAGATTTTCTGAACACATGATAGTTTGTTGGTAGTGTTAATGCACCCGTCTGTGATTTCAGAATTCAGAGCCACGACAATTAAGATATAAAAACTGGGGTATTTAGGAACTATATATGTATGTTTAGAAGACAAATTCTGTATAGAAATTGTCCATGTCCAGGCTACCTCTATATCGGAATTTGGTATTCATTTCCTTCTTTAGGTTATTGTTTATCACATGCATACGACATCAATTGTTCACTGTCATTTTTAACATTAATAACTAATTACTGAAATTATATACTATTATGACTTTATACCGAGTCGCACTACAATGTATGTTTACATAAAACGAGTTGAAATTGGCTTCCAGTTCAAGTCTGAATCTATAGGTGGTACGAGAAGCGGTGTGTGGAACTGTGGAGGAATTGTTTCGTCCTCACTATTGTGCATATATTTTTGTACCAGTTTCCACTGTCATGATATTTCACCAAGATTTCATGTTTCCTTCGATTTAATATGGTTAGTACTAAACCCCTTATGTTCAAAAATTTTTCGGTGGTGATCAGTATTACTGTTGGAGGAAATCGGAATGCCGGGAGAAAACCTTGTGCCTTTGGCATGTTACCAACGAACTTTCGTACATGTAAAGTACAGATATGCATACCATTGCCGGTCAATGAATTCACAATTTATCGGCCATCTGCTGTCGAATATATTTGTTTATTTATTTATGTGTTTTACGGCGTACTCAAGAATATTTCACGGCGGCCAGCATTATGATGGGAGGAAACCGGACAGAGCTCAAGGAAACCCACGACCATCCGCAGGTTGCCGATGGACCTTCCTAGGTACGGCCGGAGCTGTCGAATACATGATAAGACTTTAATTTGACAGAGTTTAATTGTCGTATATACATATAACATAAAGCAAATACCCTGGTTGACGAGCTGCTTTTCATGTAAGTATAGGTAAATATATAAGCAAAGGTGCTGATGAACAGCTGTTCATATAAGTATAGGTAAATATGTAAGTACATGCGCTGATCAGCTGCTGTTCATATAATTCTATTTAAATATATAAGTAAAGGTGCTGATGAACAGCTGTTTATATAAGTATAGATAAACATGTAAGTAAAGGCGCTGATGAGCTGCTGTTCATATAAGTATAGGTAAATATATAAGTAAAGGCGCTGATGAACTGCTGTTCATATAAGTATAGGTAAATATATAAGTAAAGGCGCTGATAAGCCGCTGTCCATATAACTATAGGTAAATATATAAGTAAAGGCGCTCATGAGCTGCTGTTCATATAAATAAAGGTAAATATATAAGTAAAGGCGTATGACTGTCCAAGTCACAATGATCACATTGTTTTACAATGATTTGTAAAACGCCTTGAATTCCCTTTGAATAGGCTCATTGATACAATATGTATGTTTGGGGTTTTACGCCCATTGATATAGTATGTATGCTTGGGGTTTTACTCTCATTGATATAGTATGCATGCTTGGGATTTTACGCTCATTGATACAGTATGTATGCTTGTCGTTTTACGCCCATTGATATAGTATGTATGTAAGCTTGGGTTTTTATGCTCATCGATATAGTATGTATACTTGGAGTTTAACGCTTAGTGATGTAGTATGTATGCTTGGGGTTTTATGCTCATTGATATAGTATGTATGCTTGGGGTTTTACGCTCATTGATACGGTATGTATGTTTGGGGTTTTACGCTCATTAATACGGTATGTATGTTTGGGGTTTTACGTTCATTGCTATAGTATGTATGCTTGGGGTTTTACGCTCTTTGATACAGTCGTTACACAATGTTAGTAGTTCTGCAAATTAAACTGACTAATATGCAAAGTAATGCACGGATAGACATGGAAAGGACAAAACACATATGTACGAGTCACAATGATCAGCTCAGCTAAATTCCATGAATATCCTTTTATGGCCAGACACAGTAAATATATGCGCATGAACAGATAGAGACATATACGGACAGGCCCTTAATGTTACTCAGCTGTAAGGGACCACTGAGTAAAAATAAACAAAGAGCTATATGGTAATATTAGTTATAATGAATACAATTCTGATTGACACGTACTGATCTGAGCTGGAACTCTCCACGTAAGCCAGACTTTGTCTATTTTAGGCTTTGAGGAAGGTTACTTTTCCCATCTCAGGGAGAATTACATTTTTAGTAGTTATTCCAGGGGCTGGATGTTTCACCGGTCTTGAAAGCCAAATTCCACTATGTTAAACATTTACAGTACTCTAAACTGAACGCTAAGACCTCTATACAAATATGACACCAGATTTATGTTCTTAAATTATACATTTACCCTTTGTTTTCTCAAATACAACACGCCTGTGCCATTGGCAGTGATTCTAATACACATGTATGCACACCCCACTACTGTAACAGAGTATAGTATACGAGCACTTAGCAGCGACACTGCTTCTAGAACCATTGAGCATTTTCCCGTTTGCGTAGGAAATATGGATACGTCTGTAGCACGAAGTGGACGGACAGAGCTGTATTTCGCCTGACCCAACTGTTCGTCTGCCTGTTTTACACGACTACTACTGTTGCTACTACCGACAATGCCCATCATGGTGACTTGTGTGCTATGTGCGGTAAGTACACCCGTTGCAGACGGCACTTTTATGGTCACGTGATAAATGCACGTGCGTCACACATGTGGCATAAGCACCGCTCAACTATTAATAGAGTAAAATGTAAAATTGTTGAGATAATTTCTGTAAGAATCTTCTAAGTTTTGAACTCTAAGTTTCATGATTACACATTATGTCTAAATTTCTCTCTTTCTTAATACCCAGTTTGTGTCTTGCAACAACATTATCTCCCGCGATGACTATCTACAATCACGCTGGATGCTTTTCTTTTTAGTCTTTAAAACCGCCTGAAAACAATGTTATTATCAAAAGGTTGATACCAAAGGGGACATTATCCAAACTCATGTCGATCAAATCCAACACAATCACGCAGATCTTCCAGCTTATGGCAACCACATTGTACGCAGCAATGCGTGACCTTGTTCACAATACATAACATAAGAGCCTCAACCGGAAAAAGCCTCGCGTGAATCTTCTTACATCTATAGTGTGTGTCAAATGTGTGATTTTGACATAATTTTGTTTAGCAGTCACAGGGCTTTTTGACTAACCATATAGCCAATATTGGCCTCACATGCAGCAATCAGGTCAGGTTTTGTTTCATTATATGGCTGGAAACGGCGCTGGACCCTATGCAAGGTCTTCACACCCACCAACCTGGAAATGTGAACATGCTGATATATCCATCAAACCCCATATGTAAGCCTACTTTTCAAAATAAAAAAAGAAGGGGAATTCCCGCTCGTGTTGACATTTCTAAAAAGAAATGATATGGACTTTAGTTTGTATATACATTCAGTTTTGTCACATTTCACATTATATCACGATAGCTTGTCCGTGAACGGTTTGCGTAATCAAATATCTCAGTGTTATTATTAAACGGTTTATCGAATTAAAGACACTGAGTATTGATGGCTTGGCCGCGTTTATACGGAATACCCCGTATCTGTTTTGAATAGCCTGTAGTGAAAGCCCAACTCCATGTGGCGCGTGGGAGCAAGAAGGTTATGCATAGAAATGGGGAAGTATTTGTTAGAATGGTTAAAGTAATAGGTGAGGCTTTTGTTTCTGGCTTACAGGGGTATATAGAGGTTGTATATCCTTCATGACAGAACCTTACACAGATTTCGTGACACATATATGTACAACACAAACTATCATGGATAGTACAAACTTTAGTTGCATAGCTAAAGAAGATTTCAACAGTCCGGTAAAATAATTGCAAACGTGTATATATGTATGTATGTAATTTATGTATGCATGTATATGCAGACAATCGCTCTGTCTTTTCTATGACGTAAGTTCATAATTAGAAAGATTTCCCGCCTAAAATATAAATCGAAGAATAAATATAAAATCGAATCGAATAAATATAAAACCAAGGTGTTTTTCATTCCTACCTTTGCGATAACATTTTGTAGATTGAAACTGTTGACGTATAAATGTGATGACAAAACAGCATTTTGAGTAATTCTTGAGGATCGACGTGTAATAAATTACAATTAAAGGCAATGATAACACTAGCGGGAAATGTAAGCCACATGACTGACCATTAAATACTGTCTATAAAAGTAATTCGATTTATTTTTAAAATTTTTTTCTACCTAGTAAAATGCATTTGAAAGTTTTAATTCTACGGTGACTTTTTTCTGAAAATATTGGGACCATTGACGGTTTTTCCACTCAACACACATATACTGTTACATTTCTTCAATAAAATGCACATACATGTAGATTTATGAATACGTTCACCGGTCAGGCCTTGAAGCGAGCCTCTTCAAGCAAAAAATTTGAATGTGACGTCACTGACGTCCTCTGGTTCACTACAGACCACCCTAGAATCTGATGTTTTAAAATCATTTTAGTCGGTTGGAAAAATTCAAAAGAAACTTTTTTCTAAGTCAGTTTTTAATGGCATTTCATCTGACATATTTTTCGCTTTAATGTTTTATTTGCCTTTAACATCACTGCATTTTTGGTAGCCTAATTGTGCTAAAGCCATGGTTATATGGGGTCTGCACTAATGTGAACTGTTTAAGCATTTACATGAGTACTTAGACTGTTTATATGATTGATATTTTACAACGTACTCAAGGATATTTCACTTATACCACTGCAGAACAGAAAGACTAAACCTTAACTCTTGAGGACTTGAGGCCGTGCTACATCGGTCACGTGTGACCATTTACTTGCTCACACACAATCGTTGCTGCTCTGTTTTTTTTTCTCTATGCTATATGTCTTTAGTTATATCATGTCACATTTTGCAAGAGAACAAGGATCAATCCAGCTTGGACCCGAGTTGTTATGCGCAGTAAAATATACACACCATCATGAGATTGTGAGATTCCCCGTTCGGCATTTTGTTTCAGTGCGGGAGTTTGATGTGGTATGTCTCCATGGTGACGGCCTTTAACAAGAACGACATTTACCGGAAACCGATTCCTCCCGCCATGCAACGGGACCGGTCCACCATTGACGGTCTAAGGGGCCAGGAATTGTACACAAACGGAACCATAGACGAAATCATATTAAAGAGCATGGGCGGAATCTGGAGTAAGCCGATAAGTGCAATACTCTTTTATTCCACTACGCAGTTTTCGAGTAGCGTCATTAAGACAACAGAGTCATGTTCCCCTGCAAAATGACGTCAACGGCAGGGCTACTTGCTTATCTCTTAGCATGGCACTGTTCGTGTTTAGTACCGACAGAACATCATTATTTTCGCAATATTGGGAGCCCAAAACCCACTAAATAACATAATACAGAAAATCAATCTTAATTATTTATCATTAGTTTTCTATATTCTGTACATTGCCCCACCGTGGCGTAAAATGACGACGTCATGTCACAAAGGGACGTCACTCTCTTGCCCTTACGTCGTATCCAGAAGAATATTGTAAAAATTCCACATTCAGAAATGAAACGTAATTTTACGTGCCCTTTTTTAAAGTTCGCTTCAAAATCCACCAGATTTGTGTACTGAGATACAGCAGGGCAATGTAGACATATTTTGTTTTGGAATGTGGGTATGTGTTGCAAGCTTTCTACGCTTTGATACACGCGTATAGTGACGGTGTAAAAGTCGTAAGGTTAATATAGTCCTTTCATACTTTTAGTGTACATAGTGATGTGCGTATTTGAACGAGTAGATGTTCTATATAATTCTATCTTTTCAATATCAATGAAAGATAATTTTGGGTTTTTGGTATTTTATTTTTTGTTTATTTTACATGATACGCCCTTAACACGTGCCCCTCAAATGCAAACATTTCTCGGAGTTTTCCTGTCTTAATTGTGCACCTAAAATATAATACATGTAGTTCATTTATTCGTTACTAAACACGAGTAATTAAGATCTATCATCCACTGCTGAATGTTTACATGCATTTTTATCGAATCAGATGCAGCTGGAATTCTCTTCCGGGGAAACAAGATCCAATCAGAACTTGACATGATGTTACCAAGGAGACGCTTTTTCAGGCTATACGGTCTGTCACCAAGGTAAAATTTATTTATTTAATTGAAAGATACCTGAAACGTATTGCTTTGATTTCTCAGTATGAAGTTCAGGATGTGTCCTAAAATATAAATTCAAAAAATCTAACACTTGTTTGTGTGTGGAATGGGGGGTGAGGTGGGGTGGGGGGAGGTGCGTTAAAACGGTTTAAACGTATAGTATTCGCAAGGCCCCCCGGTCAGTCCGGAAATTAAGTATTCCGAGTCATGATGTGAATCGTGAAATCGTCAAAACAGTATGAGAGGGAAAGAGGCAAAAATGGGACATTAAGCTTGTCCTGCTAAGCCGGAAAGTTCTCCGTTGACAGCATCTCCCAAAACTTTAGGGCCATTGAACGAAAATACATGTATAACCAAAAATGAAAATTACCAAAAACGAAAAATTCTGGCATAATTATTTCTCCTTCCCACAAAAACCATGATCTTTAATTTAAAGTGACTTTTCCTGAATTCTGTAAATGATTGAAATGATGCCGAAAAATGATTTGCGAGGTTTTGTGTGACAACACAACATTTTGAGTAATTCTAGGCCAGTGACGTCTAGTATATTGCAATTAACATGACTGCATTATTTTTAGCTAATTCTGCTTAAGCCTTGGTGCTAGGTGGCGTGTAATTTGCATATCCATGAACAGTTGGAACAAAACCCTGACTGAGGTAAATTAACAAGAGACTGTATTTCACCCTCCATGTGTGACCATTTGCCAGCAATCACACTGTCGTCGCTGTCCTGGTTTCTCTCTCTATGCTGTACGTCTTAATTATATTTGCGTGATCTCAGTCAGCTCAGTTGAAGTGTTGTTTTGACTGATTACTGTGGTCTTGAAGATTTGAAGCACCATGCGCACATAAATCACGTAAACACTACGTTACGCCCGTCTTACCCGGCCGCCAGCCGAATGGAAACGATTTATGTTATCTCATCGCAGTTCAGAGTAGGTCACTCTCGATATTGTATATAATGCCCTAGTTCACACACAGGTATAAAATTGATGTTTACTTCAGTCTGTAATAGATCCAAGCTTTAAAATCAATTGATGATCTTGAAGAGTGAATAATTGCAATGATAGTTTAGTCCAGGATCGTACTGTATTAAAACTAAATACTAAAGACATTAGCATGATGAATAAACCACTTAGTGAGCTGTATGATGTAATGCAATGTTAAGCAAACCCAAGATATCTACGCCCTCCCACCATAATGCTGGTCGCCGTCGTATAAGTGAAATATTATTGAGTATGGCGTAAATACTAATCAAATAAATAAATAAATAAATAAATATGTCTACATGTCTTATTCATGTGAAGCACAGATTACAAGGTGCCAGGCGTAAGAAGAGGAAGAGTTTACGGGACGCCACGTTAAGATGGCCAAATGCTGTCGTTCCTTATTCTATTGTGGACGGGCACTATGGTGGGTACTCTGTTTATGGAAGTGGAATTAAATAGAATAGTATACACTCAGAATATAATGTGCTAGCGGAATGTCTATAATACAGTTTTGAGTGAAATTTATATATGTGAGCTATACTTTACAAAATAATCTACCGCAATGAAACAATGATCGGCTACAAAAAAGAATACTTTATTTACACTCGGACAACAGACTTTCTGTTAAATTTCATAGATTATTTTTTTTTAGAGAAAAAATTAAAAAAAAAATGGAAATCGTCTAGCCGGACATACTAGGGGTCATGTTTATTTGTGTAGGAGATGCAATCAGCTCGTCAAACATATAACAAATTGTCTGACTTAAAGCCGCAGTGAAGTAGGTGGTAGTATCATACCATCCTGACTTCCGGTTTAGACTGGCAAGGAAAACAACAGATTGTTCTGTTAGTAGAGTAAAACACTAAAATTGATCCTCGTAGACAGGTAAGGAAAGAGCAGAAAATAAATGGTTTAAATTACACGACACGAATGCATGTATGTATGTGACAGTTCATTAAAGAAATGGATCCTTTTACGCTGGTTATATTACAATGTTATATTAAAATATTACTTTTATGCTCGCTATATTATCATGTTATCTTAAGATATTAAATATCAGTGCCCATTTTTGTATGTTCAAAATGTGACCTCATTTTCCAGATGACCGTGAGATGTTTTGGTTAAACCATTCCTTGACACAGTGGGAAAAGTACACGTGTATTAGGTTTAGACAAGCGGGGCCTGATGATCGGAATTACGTCAAGTTCCAGTCTGGTGACGGGTACTTTGCCTACAAACAATATACAAACCCCCATATTTATATGCATGTTCATATAATACGTGTTATATGAGAAAGACATGAAATATCGTACCCAAGAAATCAAAGAATGTATTACTAACATTTTTTAATGAATAATCAATATAATACCTGGTTTTCTAATAACGAAAATGGGATTATTAGAATACTCTTGGATGTGCATGTCTGGAATATTTCGATAATTTCGCTTTCACTCTTGGAAGCGTGTCATTTCACCTACAAGTTGATTGGAAATGACGTCTGCGTGACGCCTAGCATCAGTTTGGAGGACTAACCTTTGTGCACAAAGATCGTTTGTTTATGTCCGGTAGCGCTCTTTATTTTTCATCCTGGAGGGTTGTACAGTATGTTACCTGGCTAAGGTCGCAGTTGGTTTTATAATTATAAAGTTACAAAAGTACAAAAGTAATTTAAATCTTATTAAAATTAAGGATATACATTATTGTTGTCGTCCACAGCTGCTACACCGACGTTGGAATGGCAGGAGGGGAACAGGTTGTGAATCTGGAAAGACCAACATGTCGCTGGGTAAGAAAAGCAATATCTTTAAACGTAGTGAAGACAAGCAGTAATCCTATATCGCTCCCTACAATCACCCATCCTGTCTTCTCACACGTCTTGCGCATATCTCATAGTTCGTTAATAATTTTCGGCATCATCTATAGTGTTTCCCAATAATCAAGAAATGAAGTTGGTCCAGCTATGGATGTTGGTGCATAGCTACAGGTTTTCATATTATCTAACGAACAATGTTGAGGAAACTTTCCAGAAACTGACATGAGAATTATTGCAAACTGTCCTAAAATCTGCAATCAATGAAAACTATATAATGTAGATCGTCTGCTGATTTTATGTTTGAAACATTTGTTGAACATTATATTTAACAAATATTTGTTGGTAAGTGATGTGCATAAGATCGCTTGAATTCCTCATAACTCTTTTGTTTTAGAAAGCAATTTACCTGCATATGTTGGGTCACGTGCTTGGTCTGGTACACGAGCACCAAGTTCCCAATCGAGACCGATATTTGTCCGTCAGTTTGGAGCATGCGAATCCGTCTTGGAGACTGTGGTTACAAAAATACAGCAAAGGTTCATTGAGCCGCTTCAAAATACGCTACGATCCCTTATCTATTATGCACTATGGCGAAAAGGTAAGACAGTGTCCAAAACTCCTCAACGATCATCTAGTTCCTATCGTTTCCAAGTCAGTTTTGCGTAAAGCAATTTGATGCACCAGTTGTGGATCATTCTGTGGATCTTGACATATATTCTTAAATGTCAAGGAAATTATCAAAAGCGGCCTAATTTATAAAAATATGTCTGTAATCTTTAATATTTTAATAATGAAGATTAATTATGTTGTGTGTGGGCACACCCTTTGTTGTTTGGTTTACTATTATTATACTTTCCCACTTGTTATTCGTCAAGTTTTAACATTTTCCGTTGAATATAAGGCTTTTTCCAAAGACGGGCACGCTGTTACAATGGAACTGAAAAACAAGTCAAGTTCGATAACTCTGGGTAAAGTATGGCGACAAGAGTTATCGTTCAGCGACGTCAAGCTCGTCAACCTCTTGTACAAGTGCCGTGCAAACTGTACCAAAAACATCACGTGTTCCCGAGGTGGGTTTGTGACGGACGCCTGTCAGTGTCTTTGCCCGGATGGTACCAGCGATTGTCAAGTTGGCAAGAAAGCCAAATCTACTGACCCCAAAGATGGAGGTAAGATTGTTGTATTATTGTGTATTGCATATAATCTCTCGATGACCTGTACGAATAATTAACAACCTAGTCCTACACGCATCCGACTGATTTTGAGTGATAAGGTCGAATGCTCGAATCCAGATTCTGGTGGCTCATGGTCCATGACAATTGGAATACCTAATAACTATGAAGATTATCGCCTTCCAAATTACCTAATTAAAGTTTGAACTTCCTTCGTTTCCAATGTCAAGTGTACAGTTAATCACTGATTTGTCCACCACAGTTTTAATGCCGATTATTAAAACCAAGGGCGCTGCGAGTTCAGCTCATACAGGGCTTCCTCTCCGACCGTACGTAGGAGGGTCTGCCACTTATACGACGACAGCCAGCATTATGGTGGGAGGAAACCGAGCGGTGTCTGGGGGAAAACCGACGACCATCCGCAGGCTTCTGACAGACCTTCCCACGTATGGCCGGAGAGGAAGCGAGCGACCGTATTGATGGGAGCCTCCTGGGTCATTGCACCCTGCTGGCGTGCTTACCCCATCGGACAGCAATGATGTTGATATAAAATTAGTAAATGTGCGAGTTTGTATCACATGTAACTAGAAATTTCAATATTTGTTATGACATCCAAATTGCTATCCCCATCCAATAAAAGTGTGGCTGTTATACCGGTCATGTGTCCAGACGCAGAAATATTGCGTTCAGAAGGCTGTGAGACATATAAATTGGATAACAGAAGCTAGTGCTTCGCGCTTTTATAGCTTACGCTACATAATCATTTTGGATTATCTGTTAGGTGGTTGTTTAGCACATCATTCAGTAGGCTGCAGTCGGTCTTCATGCCACAGAGTTTAATATAATTTGGTAAAATTGTCTTGAATTTCACGTAAATCAAATAAATAATAAATAAATAAATAGATATCAACAAAGGTTGAAACAACTTGAGTTTTGTTTTCCATGTATACTGACGAGCCGTGTGTAAACAGCTTAGGAAACGACTGGCGTTGTTTTGTGTGGGCCAATCAGGGAGAGTGTAAGCGCAATCGGGACTGGATGAAAACACATTGTCAGAAAAGTTGTCATATGTGCACGGCGGACAAAGTCGAGAAAAAAGAACCCAGTATGTATTCATAATTGTGCTTTCTTTATACTGTAGGAAAAGTCAATCCTTTTGTAGACGGGCACTATGGTGGGTACTGCTCGTAAAAATGCGTGCATCCTATCTGCTTTGTATTTATACATCAGTTTATTTCATTTTCTGGATTGATAGATGTAAGGGGATAAATTACTTTCTCGTTAATAAACTTGACAGTATAAGGCATATGTGCAGCATTCTTACAAACTGTAAAACTTTGTCCTATCAGAAAGTAATGATTATAATCACGAATCATTCGAGATTTATAGATTATTACCTATGTCACGGTATTTTCGGCTAAATATTGGTTTCAATAGGAGTATATATCGATGCTTCGCAGATCTGTCTTTAGCAGCTGTTGGTCTTTCACTTCGCGTGTGGAATCACCATTGGAACATCACAGAAGAAGGTAAAAGAAGCATGTATTTGTTCAAGTTGTCACGATGCAGTTTACTCCGAACCAAACAGCTACTATTTAAGCGTTCAAGAACGGTCTACAAAACCTACCTGAGATATAAATTGGCTAGAGGATGGATGTAACCGGTTACGTATAACCATTTGCCAACTATCGTCGTCGCTCTGGCCTTACTCTCTTACTCTTTTGTTAATTCCAACAAAACTGGCCTCAGGTTTTTTAACTTAACGGTATCAGAGGATGTAGTGTGGAGGATACATTCCTTCCCTATGGTATTGAAGTAACACTCTTTCTAATTGTGACCCATCTGTTAGAGTAGGATAGCTGAATTTTATAGAATGAGTAAGGAAATGTAAGGCGTGAAATTTTCAGGGGAGATAACTTGATCTTGCATTTTTCCTAATACGTGCGCTTGAAACGAAGTAGTAAAAGAGTATGTAATATGGATTTCGCCTTAAATTAGCTCAAATGCCCAGTATAAAAGATTACAACTGAGGAAGTAAAAACAGAGCAGCGACATTGTGATAGCCCGCAAAATGATCACATGTGTAACCCGTGAAGTATGGCTACATCATAGAGAGTAAAATCGGACGTGCAGCGACGACTTTGTGATAGCTGGCAAATGATCACGCATAACCCGTGAAATATGGACTTTTGTCAATTTACCTCAAGCCACTCGGTAAATGAGGAGAAATTGATGATTTAAATGCGACAGGAGCCATTTCAGACGCTGGTTTAATGAAATAAAACAAATAAAGGTGAATGTCCTAAAACAGAAATTAGCTCCACATTAATGTCTGTTCGATAAAGCTTCACCAATTTTTATTACTCCATTGGCTTACTCAGTGCCCAACAAATTATCTCTTACGGGAAAGCGGTCACCCTGGGGAAACCAGGGTGCCAGGAGCACTTCACCAGATATGTACCAAAACAAAGTTGCAGTGAGTATCACATCTACAAGACTTCAAGATTCACTTATTTATTTACTTATTTGATAGATTCTCTTCACAGCATTTCGCCTCCTCAACTGTCAAACCTTTCATCTTTTTCCAGCAATTTCCTAAACCATTTCCAGTACACGTGTTAAACTGTACTCACTTACTTTGATGTATTTTTGCCTAATTTCACAGACTTGTGTAAAGACCTAGCTTCGGTTGTCAAATGCAGGGAATGGGCTGCGCGAGGAGATTGTTTGACGAACACCGATTGGATGAATCGCTATTGTCAACGAAGTTGTCTCCTTTGCGACCACCAGAAAAACTATAGAGGTTAGTATTTTTTAGCAGTTGGACCTGTTTGCTCTTCAGACTGCTTCATGATTATGTCTGATTCCGATTAACTCAGGGCTATGGGACGTATACATTCCTCGTGTTGAATCAGATCACTACGTTCGATATAGCTGCAACCAAAGCGCAACCGACATACATATTTCATTGTCGACAACTTATATTCTAGCATGGTACACAGTTTGAATACTGATTTCACTAGATCGCCCAGAACATACCGTACGTCTTTCCTACATCATTGAAAACTGTTGACTGCTTGTCTTTGTTTGATTCCCTCCTATTTTCGTACTTTATAAACTTTCTTGGTTCTTTGGTGGTTTGTATCAAACGTCGTGTTGGGAATTGGCCTTACGATTATTGAAACGAAACATCCTTGTTGGATAACGGCTGGTATACGAATGTCTGTTTTGATGCATAGATGCACGTAGGCTGCTATATGTCACAACTGCTGCTAACTGTTAAAAAGTCATATATATACGGATAAGTTAGATGTCCCTCTGTTTTCACACTGTCTGAAATGTTTCACAAACATGATAACATGTAAACATGAAACAGTGCAACAAAAGTAAGCCCCCCCCCCAAAAAAAAAAAAATGTTGTATGATATCTCCCTTGATATGTACCAGATCGCAATGAAATTTTGCACACACCATCCCAGTAATCCCGCGGACGTGATATATCAAGGATTAAGGTGCAGGTGCAGTTGTGCGCTAAAGGGCATGAGCAAACTGAAAATCGATCGATTTTGAAAAGTTTCAACCAGATTTTTCACCGCCAAATTTTGATTTTATCCTGAAAGAATTCCTGTTACCAGTCCTGAAATATTCTTGCGAGTGGGCATTAAGATCATGACACACACCACAAGAAATTCATGCGGTTAAACATGACCTGCATCAGGTCTGAAATGGTCAATAAAAGTTTCTCGGACCTGAATCGCCCACATTACTGTCCACAAGTCTTGGACAATCAATGTTGCACGTTTCATGACTCGATTATGCAATACGGGCAGGGCGATTGCAATTAGCCTTTTGGAGGCTAACATCCCTGTAAAACAGGTTGCACGTCGAATGAGGCGAGCACAAAACGCCATTCGGAAATTGCCAGCGAAGTTTCTCGGATCAGGAGATGTCAAGGACCTACCAAGAAGTAGAAGGCCCATGGCAACCACTCAAAGAGAAGATTGGCGAATCGTAAACGTCGCACTAAGGACAGAACGTCATCAGGTATAAGGGTCTGAGTGTGCCACACACAAAAAAACAATGCCATTTTCGGCACGGATTCAACTCTCTCGTCATGTCACTTAACATTCATTTGAATTTCAGCAACAAAGGTTGCTGGTGTCGAAGCGAGACGGTTGAGTGCCCAAACAATCAGGAGACGTCCAAAGCCTTCGGAGTACATCCCAGGCGGCTGGTAAAGAAAGCTTTGTTTCTCCGCCGTCATAAGATAGCATGTCTGCAGTGAGCGGCAAATCACGTTCGATGGACTAGACGGCAATGGGGCAACGTTCTTTTCATCGACG
Source organism: Liolophura sinensis (assembly GCF_032854445.1). NCBI lineage: Eukaryota > Metazoa > Mollusca > Polyplacophora > Chitonida > Chitonidae > Liolophura > Liolophura sinensis. The sequence continues at coordinate 26,555,484 of NC_088306.1, forward strand.
AAACGCGTGAGTGTCTCCGACATGTGTGGCATCGGCAGGGTGAACTGTATGCAGAGTGCTGCGTACAGCCAGTAACGCCTTTTGTGGTGGCAGGCATCAGTTTGACAGGCAAGACCGATCTGGTTCCTATTGAGGGAAACTTGAACGCTGCTGGCTACGTTGCTCAAGTTCTCAGACCGCATGTTCTGCCCTACGCAGCCGTTCTTCCGTTCTGAGGCATTGACCGGATCCAGTGGCCCGCGTTTTCTCCGGATCTCAACCCCATCGAACATCTTTGGGATCAGTTGAAACAATCAGTCTATCGTCGAGTTGGGATGGAGTCCACTCTTGACGATTTGAGGACGCCACCTTCAGGAAGAGTGGTTAGCAATCCTGCAACGTCGGATCGCACGACTCATCAACACAATGCGAGTGCGTTGTCAAAATGTGGTACAATCTCGTGGCGGCTACACATGATCGACCGATTTTCAGTTTGCGCATGTCCTTTAGCGCACTACTGCACCTGCACATTAATCCTTGATATATCACGTCCGACGTCCGCCGGATTACTGGAATAGTGTGTGCAGAATTTCAGTGAGATCTGGCACATATCACAGGAGATATCAAACAAGTTTTTTTTTTGGGGGTGGGGGGGCACTGTATATATAGGCAACGTTGAGGAAAAAGGACTGTATTTTTATTTTAAATTAATGTGCTGTGTTTATAATGAAACGATTTGTAGTAAACATTCTTGGTTGCATAAATGACAATCAAAGTGACACGGAAAACCAGAAAGAGCGTAAAATAAACGATTTTTTCCTGATGTCAGAATACTGTTACGAAATTTTCCACAGTATGACTGATCTAATACAGGCATGATGTTAAGCAATTCATATTCACTCTGTTTACCATACTGGAACGGCATCTAGCATACAAAGTATCAATAAACCCAGGTTGGGTCATATAGAAGACATTGTTGCTGCCATGATATTCGTTATTGGAATCTTTAAGTAAAATGCTAGCTCGAATATGGGGCTAGCGCGTTATTCGATTCTCGAATAACGTGCTGGGGGCCTCCGTGGCTCAGTTGGTTAGCGCGCTAGTGGCCCAGGAGTCTCTCACCAATGCGGTCGCTGTGAGTTCAAGTTCAGCTCATGCTGGCTTCCTCTCTGCCGTACGTGGGAAGGTCCGTCAGCAACCTGCGGATGGTTGTGGGTTTCCCCCGGGCTGTGCCCGGTTTCCAACCACCATAATGCTGGCCGCCGTCGTATAAATGAAATATTCTTGAGTACGGCGTAAAAAAACAATAAAATAAATAAATAACATGCTGTCAACATAGAAGTTAATGCTAGCACTAGATTAAACATTCAGATCTCAAATGACCTGTTAATCCTACAGAATTTAGTACCGTGTTCACCATTTGAACTCCTGCATTCAGTAATAGGCTGTCTCAAATATGGCGCTAGCGCGTTATTCGGATGTTCCTCGAATTTTTGTGCAAGGACGTTTCTTGGTATTCTGTTCTCCAGTGCCAGCTCGAATATCGTGCTAAGCGCGTAAAGATTTTTATTGTAGAATAACGAAAAACGCGCTGCCGCCATATCTGAGTCCAACATGTCCGCTGAAGAGCTGAACAACGAAAAATTCCATACCACCCCTATTTGTACAAAATTCTTACAGTCGGGGTGGCACGGGATTCACTAACCGAATAACGAATAACTGTCGAGGCGCAAGCTTCGAGTAAGCTTTTTTTCACCTTCAAAATAAAGTGATGGTACGCTTCTGTATACACGACGTTACTGGAGATATGAAGGCAGGTGGCCTGTGGTGACAAACCGATACTAATTTCTATACTATCAGCACGTCATTTAAGATCGAAATATTGAATATCGTATCAAATAAAGACTGCGAATGGTCATGGGTTTCTTCCGGCATTGTCCGGTTTCCTCCCACCATAATTCTTGCCGCCCTCGATTCTTGCCGCCCTCGAATAAATGAAATATTTTTGAGTACGTCGTAAATCACCAATCAAATAAAGAAATAAATGGAATAAGGAAGAACGAATGCCTTGTTAATTTCTATATTGCTTGAGTGTTACTGGAGATTCAAACAACGTATGTGGCGCTAGTACTACATTCGAATAACGAAAAACGAATCTGGTGCTAACTTCTGTCCGCTATAAACTGCATAGTATTTTTGGTTTTGTTCCACAGGGAATTGCATCAACGATCATCTGGACGACGGCGAGTGTAAATTGTGGGCAGTGGAAGGCGAGTGCCAAATAAACAGAATTTGGATGATGGAAAACTGTCGTAAGGCTTGCCGGGCCTGTAGACCGGACGACCGCATTTCCTTTGAAAGGAGGGATTGGGACGTCGCCAACGGTAAGTGGTTTTATACAAGACCAGAGGGGAGTTTTGAAATCGAACTCTGGATTTGGATTTGAACAAAGACCAAAACTCTCTCGCAGACTTTACGACAAAGGTAAATTTTGACATTGTAAATCATCTTTACTTACACAACAATATACCGAAGGGTCCCGTATATGGTGTCTAAGACTAGTGTGTCAAGGTTATTCCATCAGACGCCTTAACTCTAAGTTGGTTAAGTTTTACTATAAATAAAATTATCATTTAAACAATTACGGAATGTCTAGCATTCTGCTTCTGGGTTGTGTCCAGTTCCGCTTAACCCGAAGATAGGGCAATATATCCATCCTGTTGAATTAAATCAACGCACTGGATATGTCATGTGAATTAGTTAAATCACTTATGCTGGAGATAACTTGTGACGACTGGCTGGTGACATGTAACGCTTTATTCCAAATGGGTTTTGGTCTTTGAACCAAACTTATGCATCTATGTTAACAACTGGGTTTCAACACTGAACATCGCGCAGGGCTGAGCTTAAATACTCTAGCTAAAACTGAAATCAACATATCCAATGAGCAACATATCCTACACAAGTCCAGTGGGTGCGAAAAAATGCATATAAACACCCTTCATTTAACCTGGAACAAAACCGTTGCCTCCAGTACCTAAAAACTTCATGTACTACGGCGCGAAACTGGATGTTTTAGTGAACATTAGTCAACCCTATTAACATTGGTGAGGGATGAATGGTCAGAATGGAGTGATGACAGAGTGATATGAAAAAGCAACAAGAGTAGGGGGAAACATCAACATCTACTTGTGACAGATATATGAACAGTTGCAAACAAAGCGCAGCTGCAATACTTACTTTATTATACATAAACGTATACGCTAGTATGGTACATGATTTGGGAAACCGAGTTCCCGTGCTATACTGTTTACTAATCAGTTAATTATTTAGATTATTCTTCTCCATTCAGTTTCTTGCTTAGATAAGAGTGGTAGCTCCAAGTGTATGCAGTGGAAGAAAAGAGGAGAGTGTGAGGACAATGACCGATGGATGACCTACAACTGTCGCAAGACATGTGGCCGATGTGAAGACGGTGGGTTAAAGATGGACGATATTAAAACTCACAGTACAGAGAGTACAATTTGAACAGCGACAACAGTGTGATAATGGACACCTTAGATATGTTTTTAATCTATAGGTGGTGCTCAGCACTGAGAGGTTAGAGGGAGGGTACATGACTGGTTGCTCCGGTGTCAGTATAATGTGACTAGGTGGGATGTAATTTTTGGTGTCTTCGGCATGATACCTCAGTGGTGGCAGCAATTTGTCGATCGGCATGAACTCAGTGTGTGTACACACATCTAATAACTCCTCTTCGTCATATGACTGACAAATGATTAAATCGGAAGCATAAATACATGCATGTACATTCTAGTCCAGAGACCGGTGTCATGAAGTTCACTTAGCTAAGTAAGCTGTGTTGCAGAGATATAAAGTGCACTTAGCTCAGGGCAACTTAACAACAAATAAGCTTTATGAAAACGGCCCCAGATCTCACTAGATTTAAGTCAGGTCACTTATAAAGTGGGATATCCGACGAAGCAATCTGTGCACTTCTTTTCCCGCTGACCGAAAAAGTGAAAATATTTCGAGTATTGCATTTAGCTTATATAAAGTCAATAAATCAAGCTAGAAAGCACTTCGAGAGCGCAAACTTGCACTACAGCAATATGTGAGGCGAAGGAATACTACTCTGCGTTTCTGTCTTTTCTGACATTCCTGAAAAATTGTTGACAGAAACTCCCGATCGGCAACAAAATCTACAGGATTGGTCTCTAGCTTAAGGTCAACCAATGAAAAGAATTTCCGTAAAATTGCTGACACAACAGTAAGACACATAAGTAAAACTCCAATGAAATAAATAATTAAATAAATAAATTATTCAAATCTTTTTATATGTGATAGACTTAACTTTAACTGTCACATTTACAGGTGGCTGCAAGAACCTCTATGCCGACTATGACTGTGAGAAATGGAAAACCGAACTGTCTGAGTGTGAAAAACGACCATCATGGATGAGGAAGTTCTGCAAACTTTCATGTGGACACTGCAAGCCTGGCAAAGGGGAGACAACTCCAATACCGTACAAGGCCAAAGAGAGCGATAGCAACGCAAGGACATCCGAACAATACAGTGTAATTCGGCAAACGAGCACCACGGCAGAGTATGTCGGTAAGAAATAAGTAAGCAACATCACTGTTGCAGCACATATCTATGTGTTTAACATCTAGGTTTAATTAAATCGCAGTGTAAATTCGCAGTAACTCTGACATGCCATAAAAATCGATGGCGTCTGCGTGTCATATGGAAGAAAAGACGACAAATAATACAACCCGAGTCATCTCAGAAGAGGGTGAAAACAGGCCTGTACGGTCACATACATTTTTTCTGACTTGCTGGGTAACTCAACGTTAAATAACGAATGTTTACGTGGCCATGGCATGCACCATTCATGTTAGACCAACCGGAAACACGAGCAAGTGAGTGCTTTTGGGTTTAAGGTTGTACTTAAAAAATTTTTTCAGTCGTATGACGACGAAGGCGTCATTAGGGTGTATGTTATGTGCCTCCCTGTTGCAGTATGGCTTTCTTTTAAGCCATACTGCAACAGCTCTTTTATCTGGTGTTGCCTCACTGAGACGACTTACAAATAAGCTGCCCCGCCCAAGCCACTATCCCATTCACGCTGAACGCCAAGCGGGGAAGTTACAACTTCCTCTTTTAAAATCTTGGGTGTGACTCGACCCAGGATTGATCTTGGATCTACCGCCCCCAAAGCGGGTGTTCGGAAACACGATGTGGTGTCCTACCCCATGCACATATAGTGAGAAGGCAAAAAATGGATCGGGTGACGAATGTGAAAAGAGACACGTCTTCGGGTTACAGAAATAACTCGCCTTGGGTCGGATAAACCTCACAACAACGGCGGCACATTCAATTGTCTCATTGTGCTTGATTTTGTCTACTTTGAAAAAATACACAAAAATAAGGACTTATGCTTTTTAAACTTTCCTGTGAGATACATCATCGCGATGCATATACATTTGGTTTAGTCATATCTCCTCCTTCAAGTTCTTGTTAAGTGAATGCGCATGTAAAGAGTCAAACATTGTACAAAACGACCTACATACATGTAGAGCTTCTTGCCACAACTAAAAGACATAGACCTCAGCTGTATTTTATATTATCTTAGCACACGACCAATGCTGCTGACTAGTTTGAAATCGATCTTTACGGAACGATCTAAAATTCTCCACACACCTTACCATAAGTCTGGTGTTATGATACCTGGACTCACTGTACACAATGAATTTAAATAAACAAGGGTATCTCATGTCTCTACACTGAATGTACAAAATGAATTAAAATAAAAACTTTTTAATTAAAAAAAAAAAAATAAAATAAAAAATAAAAACTGATTGTACACAGTGAATAAACACGCGGATATCTTGTAACTCTACGAAAACGGTAATATAAACTCCCATTGGTTGGTCTATTAATTCAGCGAACAAAATCAAAAGTTATATTTGACAAAACATTTACATTGACAAGTGTATATATGACAGAACTTAGTGAACATGAGATATGATCTTATTGACAAAAATAATCATTTTATTAAAAAAAAATTGATAAATTTGTTGAAATCTCATCATTTTATCGGTAAATTCAACTTGCTTGACAAATCTGATTATTCTGTTGACCAATCTGATCTAATTTAATTGCTTTTGTAGAGCCATGCATAGATAAGTACCAAGAGGCCAGCTGTAAGAGATGGGCAGCGATAGGGCATTGTCAAATCAACGTCGGTTGGATGTCAATCAACTGCCGCAAGTCATGTGGTTTCTGTAGGGTCGAGAGCGAGTCTCTAACAGCAGGTAAAACATAACGGGATGAAACAGATAATTTCAGTGAAATGACGACAATTCCAATTATAATAATCATCTTTTGCAATGTTTTCGTTGTAAAAAACGTATTTATCAGAGTCTTTTAACTCCATACTTGTAATCTATGTGTCGAAATATTTAGATACCAGCCGTCAACCAAAAGGACATTCCGGGCCAATAATCGCAAGGCCAATTCCCAAAACGACACTTAACGCAAACTACCAAAGAACCATTTAAGAAAGAATATAAAGTTCAAAAATAGGACGGGATAATACAAAGAGAAGCAGTCAACAGTTTTCAGTGATGAAGGAAAGAGGCATGGTATGTGGCTGGCTACTGATTGAAATCAGTATTCAAATCGTGTACCATGCTAGAATATAAGTTGTCGATAATAAAATATGTATCTCAGTTGAGCTTTGATTGCAACTGTTCATAAATCCAAAGCTGTGATTTGATTTAAGGCGATAAATATACAGTCCCTAGCCCCGGATTAAGCGAAGTTAGACACAGTCATGAAGCAAAGCTCCAGAGAATCTGGACGCTCTGTTCATATTTACTTACAAGAGAATTATACTCATTGTAAAACTTAAGAAACTTGGAGTGAAGGCGTTTGATGGAATAACCTTGACACACTAATTTGTGCAGTAATTACTTTGGACGTACATTGAAATCATCAGACAACACGCAGGATCTACCAAATGCTGTAAGGACAGAAATGTACATACAATATGCAGGAACCTTCGATATATTGCTGTACAAAGAAGGATGATTTACAATGTCGCATTTGAAACTTTCCCTCTTGTACAGTCTGCGAGAGAGGAAACCGTCTTGGTCTTTGTACAAATATAGATCCAGAACAGATGAAGCATCCTGTAAAGCCCTTTAAATTCACCAGGACAGTGTCTTGAACTTGGAGTATTTACTACAAACTACAAAGAATTGCCAAACCTTTCTTACACATTGATAAAAATCTTAAAAATCTAAAAATCACCTTCATAATTGTAGCTCTTCATCAGGGCAGCTCTTCATCTTTTGTCTACATATTTTGCTCTAAAAGGACTGAATTGCCAAGCGTTACGAAGGGATTGCTCGAAAACATCAACGTTCATGATTGTAGCTCTTATCTATATCCTCTTTTAAATTCACCAGTGCAGCGTCTTGAACCTACATATGTTACTATAAAAATACTGAATTGCTAAGCGTTACGAAGGCATTCCTTCCAAATAGCAACGTTCAAGATTGCATCTCTTGTCTACATCGTCTTTTAAATTCATCAGGGCACTGCCTTGAACCCACTTTTTTTTTTACTATAATAGGACTGAATTGCCAAGCGTTACGAAAGGATTGCTTGAAAACAGCAACGTTCAAGATTGCAGCTCTTGTCTATATCTTCTTTTAAATTCATCAGGGCACTGCCTTGAACCCACTTTTTTTTACTATAATAGGACTGAATTGCCAAGCGTTACGAAAGGATTGCTTGAAAACAGTAACGTTTAAGATTGCAGTTCTTGACTATATCTTCTTTTAAATTCATCAGGGCACTGCCTTGATCCCACATATTTGACTATAATACGACTGAATTGTTACGACGGGATGGCCTAGAAACGTCAACGTTCATGAATATAGCTCTTTTCTATGCCCTTAAAATTTATCAGGGCAGCGTCTTGGCAATCATATTTTATTACAATAGGACTGAATTGTCAAGCGTTACCCAGGGATTGCTTGGAAACATCGACATTTATGATTGCAACTCTTGTCAATATATCTTTGTTTTAATTCGTCAGGGCCGCACCGCGAGCTTACATATTTGACTATAGGACTAGATTTCCGAGCGCTACCAAGGCATTGCATGAAAACATGAACGTTGTTTGTAGCTCTTATCTGTCTTAGTCCCCTATCTTATTGACCAGGTGAATGTGTGGACAATAATCCCGATTGTGATACATGGGCACGTGGTGGATATTGCCAGATAAACCCCGGCTTAATGCTGCGCTCTTGTAGGAAAGCCTGTAACAAATGTCGAGGTAAGTGCAAATCTCAACTCCGTCGCCACATTTCTGATCCAAAGACCAGCCACTCCTAACTTTTATATTGTCAGTTTTGATAAAACTCGTCTTAATATGGGATCGACAAATTACAGATGGACCAGAGGTCAGTATACTGTGTACTGCAAGTGAGGTCTCACGCCTTGCCTCAGTATATTGTACTTGTGTTTGTGCCATATCTGTTGTCGTCGATATGATGCATGTTAAAGTGTGGTGCCGGAGTTTTAGCGAATCAGCTTTCAAGGAAACACTTTCGTGTTTTAATGCTTTAATGCTTTAATGTTGTAATCCCAATGGAAGGTCCAATCCTCAACATACGATGCAAGTCATTGTATATACTAATGGCATTTGTCGACAGACGGCTCATCCAACTGTTTGAAAACCCTGTTTTCTCCCGCCCTAATGGTGGCCACCGTCGTATAAATGAAATATTCTTGAGTACACCAATCAAATAAAAATATAAATAAATAAAGTGAAAAAAATCCATGTGTTTATATTATTAATACAGAATTCGTTTATGTACCAATGTGCAAGTCGTCGACGGGTCCAAATAAAGTCTTAGAACATTAGGGAAACAGGATTTATTTATCACCATTTATTTGTTTATCTATTCATTCCACCGGTGTTTTACTCCGTATTCAAGTATATTTCACTTATATACAACGGTCCCCGACATTAGGGTTGCAGGGAACCAGACAGAATTTCCATATATTAAAACTGTCTATTTCTGGTGAATTTGCCAGAATGTACATGTTGGATGTATGTAATGTACACTGTATGATTCATAGCTACTTAAAATGCCTTCATGCCTTTTATTGTATACGTTATTGACAGACGGATGTGTGGACACTAACTCGATGTGCTCGATCTGGGGCAACTATGGTTACTGCTCGATGACGCCCGGACCCATGTATACGCACTGTCCGAAAACTTGTGGCATCTGTTGAAAGCGAAGCGCTTGCGAAAATCAACAGGACGAAAATGACACAAGACTGCAACATAATAAAAATAAATTAGTTGATAATGATGATCTATGCACTGGTACATTTTATGAGTAATTTGAAGAACTCGGTTATTGTACAATTTTATATTGTGTTTTAATTTGAGAATGAACAGAGCTTGGTTTCGATGAGGGGAAACTTATTAATTATTCATCCTTTAATGACGTTATCAGGTATAATTAGGTCATCAGGTCATTATTTATCATACATATAACACTGCTTTAAAATTTTGATAATTAAAGTGTTCAAGTTATGTATAATTAAAACAACACATATATTTTTCTGTCTCCATCACAATGTCGCCTTCCTGGTTTTATTTTAAAATTGCGTCAGATAAACTTTAAGTAAGTTATTTTTTCGCGCGGACATTATTGCGATGTTACAGTTTCCGGTTTCGCTGATGGGGCGAGTGAACGCTTGAGGTTTAATATTTTCAGTCATATGACGACGAAGGAGTCTTTAGAGTGCATGTAATGTGCCTCCTTGTTGCAGGATGGCTTTTCACCGCTCTTTTATCTAGTGCTGCTTTACTGAAACGACTTACCGAAAGCAAGTAAGCCGCCTCACCCGAGCCATTATACTGATACGGGTCAAGCAGTCGTTGCACTATCCCCTTAATGCTGGGCGACAGGCGAGGAAGTTACAACTTCCTCTTTTAAAGTCTTAGGTGTGACCCGACCCAGGACTGGCCCTGGATCTCCCGCCCCCGAAGAGGACGCTTTAAAAACTGAGGTATTGAGGGCCAGTGTTTCGCTGATGGAAACCCTTCTGTTACACGTTTGTGTTACACTTAATAGATGCATGTCAGTATTTATTCGTAGGCACTATGGTTATTAATTAATGACCTGCATTTGTTACATGTGTATAGTAACCATGCGACATGTTTAGATAGTAAACACTACATGTTTATCGGCTTGTAACACATAATAAGCTAAAAGACACGTTTATTGGACCACCGATGTCTGTTTAAAATATCCACCACAATAATACTTAAGCATTGCATATATTTACTATGATATATATATATTTGTTCAGTCACTGAACATCGAGTTTATGATGAAGCGCATATACACCATTAGATCTAATAGAATTGTGTTTCATTTTATATTCACAAACTTAACACTTAATTTTGGTGTGGATGAACATATTGTACACCACAACTGTATCAGGGTTTGAAATTACCTGCACATTGAGGATCTAGGCCCACTTTCATAAAACTTCGTCAATCAATTGTTCGTAACTTTTCTCGTAAATAATGTTGCCGAGACAATGACCGAGACAATGTCTTTTACGACAAATTACAACAAATATGACTCACGAAATTTTGTGAAAGTGACATCTAGTAGTTAGCGTGTTAGTATATCAATAAACAAGGAGCCCCTCACCGCTGCGATTGCAAGGAGTTCCAGCCCATTCTGGATCCCTCTCTGTATGGTCGTGAGTTTCACCGAGCTCTGCCCGGTTTCCTCCAATCATAATGCTTGTCGCCGTGGTATAAGTGAAACATTTTTGATTACTGCGTAAAACTCCAATCAAATAAAAAAATGAAACATGCATGCACATTGATATGATTACATATATTGTTTAAGTTTCCTTTCGGTGGTACTAATATATGCTGTTTCCCTGTTGTGCCTACTCAAAAATTTTATCCTTTAGTCCGGCGTTTAGCCCTTTAGTCCGGCGTTTAGTCCTTTAGTCTGGCGTTTAGTCCTTTATTCCGGCGTTAGTCCTTTAGATAAGTTGTCCATGATGTTGTTTAGCAACATGTCATATAATGTTTTCAGGAGTTTGAGCTCACCATTGGCTTCCCCCCAAACGTTTATAACCAGGCCGCTGTCTCATGGGCCTGCGTGGCGGAATGTTAAGTGATTAACCAGAAAGATGTAAGAAATCAACAAATAAATTAAGACCCTCATACACATTCCTCAATAGTTTGCTCCAGTTTCCTCTGAGCATGAAGTATATATTTACATGGGTTGTTATTTTAGATCACAATTTAATTCCAGTTAATTTGATTAGCCTACGTAGTTTTCATATTACGGCAGGGAAAATCGAATCCCGTCACATGCTCTTCCGAAAAAAAAAAGATAGCAGCTGGTGGGATAGGCTTTTTTTGTTTATTTGATTTTTGCGTAGTTTCTTCAAACCCCATACCACAAGGATCATGTCTTGTGGAGGATTTAATGATCTGGTGTTACAGTGAAGAGGAGGGGTGTGAGTTCAAGATAACAATCGGCGGTGTACACGTTTAGAAAGTGACACCACATGTGTTAATATAAACCGCGGGTGACCAGGGAGGCTATTTATTCACTGATGCTAAACACGTTAACGGTAGTCAGAATTAGGCTAGTGCAAATTAAGAAAACCTCACTTCTCACAGCTGGCTTGATCTGGCGCAACTGCAACGGAATTCCCAGGAAGAACGGACATGTGTCTCCCGTTACCTGAGAGCTAGTGGACAGCCTGGTAAAGAACAGTTAAAAATACAAGAACGGCAACTAGATGGATCAAAACGATTATGTACGTGACTGTTGTGTGCATTTCTGTGAGGCTTGACAGTTATGGATAATCCTAGACGAGTGACGTCAAATAAATTGCAGTTTACAAGATTGCGTATTTTTACCTAATTCTGTTTAATCCATGGAGCTAGGGGGAGTGTAATTTACTCATGTTTAAGTATTTACTTGAACAGTTAGAATAAAACGTTGAACAAGGTAAACCGACAAGAAGCCGTATTTCACCGGTCATGTGTGGCCATTTGCTGTCACAGTGTAGTCGCTGCTCTGGCCTTACTTGCTATGTCTGTATGTATGTGTGTATGTGTATATATGTGTATGTGTGTGTGTGTGTGTGTGTGTGTGTGTGTGTGTATGTGTGTGTGCATGTATGTGTGCGTGTATGTATGCATGTCTGTATGTATGCACGTATGTATGCATGTATGCACGTATGTACGTATGTATGTATGTGTGTGTACGTACGTATGTATGTATGTATGTATGTATGTATGTATGTATGTATGTATGTATGTATGTATGTATGTATGTATGTATGTATGTATGTATGTACGTATGTAATCAATCTATTCAACTAGTCACCAAAAATAAAAATTTGACCCCAAAATTTAAGATAGTAAGACCATCAATTTTTTATGATTTGCTCCAAGAAAATGTACGAAGAAAAACTTAGCAGTGTCATCGAATGAAGTCACGGCAACGTCACGCTTGCTAATTTCGAAGTGCGATATGAGCGTTGCTAATGGCGAAGTGCGATGTGAAGTACATGCGGCGCGATCAGCACAACCTTAAAAGACAGGCAAACGTGAAAGGTGTAGAATAATATTTACACTGTCTACATCGTTGAACCACTCGGAATTCATTGACTTACCGTGTGATGAATGCATGTAGTTATTGGCATTTGAACTTTTCGACTGTTCTGATACGTGTGACACCATGTATCTCGAGACAGTACGAAGTTTTGTGGGATTAGAGTTTTACTTTTTGCATTTATCTTATAGGGCCTATACCCTCTTACCGTCATTTATTCTACAGTCGATATCTCATCGGGTTTTAATTACACATCTATAGTTTGCAAACAGTTCAGAAATTTAACCCCACTACCGCTACATTCGCCGGTGCTATCATTGTCAGACTCACCTGACCTTCACTATAGATTGGTCCAGCCGTTCTAAACTGGTTTCAGGCTTTTGCACTTAGCCTAATAAAATTTTGTAACATTACATTATATAAGAACTAAAACTGAGGCTGTTCTACTTTGTCTTTGAACAACTACATTCGACCCGCGTGTACAAACTGTAACAGTATTTACACAAAAAAAACAGGCAACATGGAGAAAAAGCATGACAAAAATGAAAAATAATCAACTAGTTTGAGCCCCACACTTCCAGATATTATATATCGGGTGGGCATAAAAAATGCGCCGTACTTTGACACTCAATATCTCCGAAACCCTCTTGCGTCAGCTTCTAAAAATTTACACACTCAAAAGCCATTATGTCCTAAGTATACACACCAACTTTCAATTTATCCTTTAAGATTTCTGTTCATGGGACTAAAATCAAAATAGGGTCAAAAACGCATGTTCCGGACATTTCAGAATGATGTTCTACCTTGTTTTAGTTGAAAAGGTGATCAATTCCTTGTCCGCCGCAGAGAAAACCATCTTGATTCAGCAAAACGTGTGCCTATCTGGCAGAAGGGTTTCTCTGACACTAGAGCCAGACAACTTTTCCAGACGACACTTGATTGACGCGTGTCACACAGGTGCAGCGCGCGCTCTACTCATGACTCCTGACAGGTGATGCAATGAAGGTCACCGGAACGTGCGTTTTTGAGGCTGTGTTTTCATTTTAACCCTGTGTACAGACTACTTAAGCTATGACCTTGGAAACTGGTCAGTATATTAACAAAATCATGCCATTTGAATGTCTAAAGTTTGAACAAAAGATAATGGAGCAATGCAGTATCAAAGTACGGCCCAATTTTCATGCCCACCCGATACAATGCATCTAGTGCTAAGACCACCACAGCGTCTTGAAAGTATTGTGAATGGGCGATCACTGCACCTGGTTAAGTACGTACATTTCAGTTTGCTCGACACATGGTGCGCAATCACCCCACTCGAGTGTCCCATCTGTTTTCCTTGGGCTCAAGTCAGTTTTGACAGCGGGCGAGGACAGAGTGCATGTAGCTGACAGGAAATGTTAGGAGACTATAAAAGTTTAGATCTAAATGTTTAGAAGGAATAAGCGGTGTGGTGTGTTGTTTTCTTAAAAAAAGATCCCCAGTCCAAAGCCATGGCATACTGGTTTCGCAGTTAGTTTCTGCTCGGCATCCTAAAGCCCTTCTCTTCCTTACGGGTATATAAGGTCTAGGCCTGAAGAGAAACTGGAAACCTCATTATTTCTTGTATCGGTTGAATATGGACTAATAAGAGCTACATTTTTAGGGCTACATTTTTCTTGTCGTGACTCAGTGTACAGGTGTGGATAGAAATTGTTGGTAAATTTCACCATGGCTTTGGACTTTTACTGTTGATAATACGGGGGTATGGGGGAATGCCGTAGGGATTGTTGAGAATTACCCAAGACACAGTGCGAACAGGCCTGCCTTTAAGTGCAAGCATTGAAAATCGTCCGTTGATTATATGTAGAGTATAGGAAGAGTTGTTCATTTTCGGTTTGACTGACAGGCGACCAACCTCTGTGGCAAGTTACATGCAGCACATAAAGCCTATGTTAAATAAATAGCTTGCATGTTTATTTCTGAAGTAGGAAGGTGCCATTTAAACATTTCTAGCGAGAAAACTATTGGTCGTAGCTCAAATCCATTGACACGTTCAAGAAACTACATGTCTTGGGCTATAATTTGGTGCAAGTTTCATATTTCTAGCTACCACAGTTCTCAAGTACCAGCCATTGAAATTACATAAATGAAAAAAAGTTGTTTGACCATATCTCAAAAAGTTACATAGATAGACAAAATCCGAAAGTAGATTAGGAATCAGCATTACCAAATACACCAGAATACATGAAAACATTGTCAAATTTAGACACTTTTTATGGCGCCATAATGACGGTTTGACTAGCTTCCAAAACTTTCGATGAATGTCCACGATTTTTTCAAACTTGCCCTAAGTGGGATCACTCTACACAAAAGCCAAAAGAATACGTTCGTTGGTTCTTGAGAAGACGATTGTTAAATGTTTTGATCAAGATCCAAGATGGCTGCCAAGTTAACCAAAAGCAGCCAAGATTTGCCGAAAACGGCAAGAAAACGGAAGAAAAATAATAAAAAATCTCGAACGATTTCAACACGTGTCTCAGTACAGAGTGCTAAATATGACTTAATATCAATGCGTCTTTCGGACAAATGGGCCCTGACCTTTCTTCTTAAAGGTGGCTTGGAATGCTTTCCAATGTAACCAAAAATGCTAAGTCTTGTCCTGTAATTGTATAATATTTTGGAATTTTTTGTTTTTTAATTCATTATATTATTATTAACATAGATCTTTATAACTATGTCATAGTCCAATGTATAAGCTGTATGGAAAATATACATCGGTTATCTCTCTTTGTTTGACATTGTCGTGGCATCAGAAATGTTGTACTTCGTACGAAGTTGTTGGCGCTTAGATAAATGACCCAGGCGTTCATGACAATTTCTAAATCCAAAAGAAAAAGCCATGACTTTTTGAGCAAATAATAGACTGTGTATATTTGTGCGGTTTATCTCTGGCCAAATGTAAGTTATAAATTGCATACACTTATACAAAATAACACAAAAATGTAACACAAGAGTCATTGCGTATTTACTAAAATTATTATAAAGTATATAAACCCGCGGATAACCTTGGGTTTCCCTCGGGCTCTGCCCGGTTTCCTCCCACCGCAATGATGTCCACACTCGTATAAGTGAAATAATGAACTCAGTGAGACAAAATCTAACAATAGAAGTTAAGGCATTTCAAGGCACAGATTTTGTTTTTTGTTATTTTACTTTTTTGATGGTTTCGTTCTTTTAATGTTCGCCACCAATATTTGTAGTAATACTACCCTATAACAGTCATATAGAGCAGTACATTTTTCAAACGAAAGTCCATTGTTTTGTGACGTGCGTTGAACCTCTATCGACAAACCAAGCCAAGACAAAGATTGCACAGACAGCCGTTCTTAGGTATCGTGTTCTAACGCGAGATCAAAGAATACTACATGATTCCAGACCAGCACAAAGACCACGGATTATTGATACTAAGTTCCCGAACAGACCATATATAAAATAAAAGAATTGAGAATGTAACAAAAGTAGAGATAGTAAACAAAATACCTACCTAATCTTATTGTACAATAAACCACCTCGAATCAACATGTGCTACAAGACATGATTTTGTTGCGTATGTTTCATGGCTGATTGTCTTTTTATTTTGATGTTTTACGCCATCTTCAGGAATATTTCATATGTATGACGGCAGTCTGGCAAAAGATAGATCAAACCTTCAAGCACAGTGCTTATAGTCCCACACTGACAACAAATACTCCAATACTCTGTGATTACCCCGAAAAGAAGGGAATAAAAGTCGCGAGCCAAGAGAATCTAATCACGGGTTTTTGCGCACGGCCCGTAAACTTGGATAGTACGCACGCGCACCATACATATACGAACTGAAGTTGTCATAAAAACTCATCACCTTAAGTGTTGCGGGCATAACGTCAGCTGCATTGGTCACGAGGCACAGGAAGGCAATGGCAGGTAAGAAAAAACTGGATCTAATATTTATATGATAGATGTGTTTATGTCGTTATAGCATCCAACTTAACAGATAACCACAGCAATAATCCCGAAGCATCCACGCAGCCATCTAAAGGTTAGTTGTTGTTAAATGATTAAGTGTAGATGAGAGTCAGATAAACTATTTCTTCGGCCTCTAGAGACAATACTTGTTCACAGACAATTGCTTACAACACTAGGAGCGTCGAATGTTTAAACCTTTTATAACGGTGTACTATACTATACTTCGCATACATCTGACTTCAGCCACGTGTATATAGGGTTAGAAAAGGCCGAGGTAGGACCCAGTAGACGTGATTTTCCACCGAATAAAAGTGAATAACTCATTGTAGACAGTTATTTTTAGATGTGGCAAAGAGATCCTTATGTGTATTGCGACGTTCCATTTTTTATGCGACTAACCTCGCGCCTATACACATCTTGATAAATATATGTTTATTTATTTATTTATCTGCCTTCTTAGTGTTTAACGCTTTGCTGAAGAAGCTCAGGGTTGTGGTAGGGAACCAAAAGTGAACCGCCCACATTTGTCAGGTTTCTCATTAACAAACGTGTTTATCTTAATCCACAGCTGAATAAAAATCTTCAGTTTTAAACATAAGATGTTGGCATGTAGCTCTGTACATCATATACACCATGAATAAGCCTGTCTTGTATCTGGACGTACACTGGTATCTCACCATGTATATTTAGTGTTTATATACATGGAGATCTGGTGCTTTATCTGCACTTTTAATACGTTTGGACACATCCAAAATTGCACAATAAGAAATAAAAAACCAAATATTTAATGTATTATATATGCTTATACCAGTGTCTGCAAATCCCTTATTCGCTAGCAAGCGAGTAGTTTAATATATAACTTATAGCGGAATTCTATTCCACAGCCATCATGTGGTAAACAGCTTTCACACCGCACAAACAAAAAAACAATGGTCCAAAATTTGGAAGCTATGAGGTATTTTGGTTTCAAGTAAAGTGAGTACACCAAGTGCGGGTTGACTTAAAATTCTCCTAAGGTTTGACTTTTTCACAAAGCACGCAAGATGACATTGCACTTGGGGTGATCTTAACTAAACTTACACGAGGAATAGTACCACATGTGTGTTATCTGGTGTAGAAATTATCAGGCATGTGGGAAACTATATATCAAGGTTTTCAGTGTAACATTTGCATGTGTGTAAAAACAGAGTTAGCTCACATGTGAAAGTTTTTAAATAGCTTTAAACCCTTGCATATACAGTTCTCCCCTTCCACAGCATATTTCGCCACGTCATAGCAAAAAGCCAATAGAGCTTAAAGAAAACAAACTGTACATTTAACTGTCGTCACAGTTTGGCTTTCTTCATAGTCTGATGTTGTAACAAACGGTTAGATACATATGTACCTTCCTGGATTATCTATTTGTTGTTAAGTGTCATACCTAAAAATCTAAAAAAAGAAAACGTCAGATAACAGCATTAATTTTACGGCTAGAGGAAGCTGTGTCACCCGGGATATACCACCGACATCTTCTACCAACATCATAAGACTGTGGAAATACTACAAGTTCAATGCGCAGAGCCGAGTTTGAACCTGCACGAACCTAGAGTATAGAGAAAAGCTCTTTAATCAATCGCCAACAGCTCTTCTTATCTTCTGTACAGGTTTATATCCTCACTTTTGTTGGTCAAATGTCTAGTTCGGTTTAGATGGGGCTGGTGTATCACACGGTTCCATGAGATGCGGTGTCAAACCAGTGTCTTGTTTTGCACATAAGACTTACAATGGAAACCCTTTAGCTGGTCGTCAGAGCTTGGCAATCAGCTTTTAGCAGTGGGATTCACAAGCAACGCTTATGCTGTGTGATGCTTCTTGTCTGGTATCTTTGAGATCGTTTTCTAGTCAGGACAGTAGGCACTATACATTATTGCTAAAGATATTGTTAGTTCTTTTCTGATTTGTCCTGTGTCAGTTAATACTGTGAGTGGGTGATGCTGAGTGTCTGGTGTCTTTCAGATAGTTTTCTAGTGAGGGCATATAATAGGTAAAGATATTGTTGGTACTTCTCTGCTTTGCCCGATGTCAGTTGTTACTGTGACTGGGTGATGCTGCGTGTCTAGTGTCTTCTAGTGAGGAAGTACTGCACTCAACAGATAGGATATTGTTGATTCTTCTCTGGTTGACAACCAAGTACTGCTTTTTCCTGTGCCGGCTCTTACTGTTGGCGTCTTTGAGGTAGTTGTATATTTGAGGCAATAGCAGTAAGTAAATGAATCAACATGTCGACAATAAACCGGCAACGAGATAAGTCAAAGATGTAAAAGCGACGCCACATCCACTAAAACAGAACGCCAGCTAAACACATTCTCAAAAATGCTCAAGAACATGTATGTAACTCATGTTGTCGTTGAAAAGTTCTGTGCTTTGCGCTGAAATCTCAATGGCTTAATTCTGCGTAAGATTTCAGTATGTAAAAAATGTGTGCGTGGATGCCCACTCTGATCCAGTATAAGGATATATCTGGTTAATGTAGCCTTAATTTCCGTGTATTTAACTTTTTTCTTTTTTCTTGTATTTTCCCGTACGTTGACAGGTGTAGTTTTTAGGGCAGCTATTCGCCAAGCAGTCTGCACATTATCTGTTGAGATCTGGTCACCCACCTGTGAAAAAACACGCCTTAATAGGGCTAAAAGGACTGAGTCGCTGGCGTCTGGATGTCAAAACCCTGACATGTTTGACAAGATATAAGTTTGCTAATAACATAACGTCTCGAAATTTTTATTACTGACTTTTCAGAACTACGTCAACAGCAGACTCAAAGGAGTTCAGCGATTAGGGATACAGACATTGTGCTTCAGCATTGAACGCGGATTGGCATGTACTTGCCAAAATATGACCTTTAGTGACTACCACCATAGTACTCGTGAATAATTAATATGTCGCTCAGTCTACAGACGCGGTGGACTATATATGCTTTGCTCTTCAAATGAAATCCGCTACAACAAGGAGGTTATGTCGTTTCTTTACTTCTCAGTTTTTGCGTTATTTTTCGTTCTTTTTTTTATTTAAAATTCAAAAACGATACTTTTTTTGCCGTTCTTTTTCTTGTTGCTCACTTGTCATATATGTTCTTGATCACTTGTTAAAAAATAAATGTGCATAATCAATTTACTCTAGTTATGGGCAGGTCTTTTGCCTCATAATGTAAAAATGGAAACATTCAGAGAAACGTAGGTAACGTTACATGTCACTTAATGATATCACGGTGACGTAATGCATGTACCTTTGACGCCAGCTGATACGAAAGTACGAAACGCTGCCTACGATTTGTCCACATCTGTACACGGTTTGTTTGAGTGAGTAAGTGAGTGCTTAGGGTTTAACGTCGTACATAACAATGTTTCAGTCATATGACGACGAAGGGATACTTAGTGTGCACGTAATGTACCTCCTTGTCGCAGGACGGATTTCCACCGCTCTATCTAGTTCTGCTTCACTGAGACGCCTTACCGAAGACATGTATGCCCCGCTCGAGGCATTATACCGATATGGGTCGACCAGTCGTTGCATTATACCCGTCATCAATTTGTTTGATGTGACAAAGGTCTATATATTGTGATATATGTGAAACGTGTGGTTTAATAATGCTTACGGTATTCACATTAGTCCCTATATTATCTGCATCACTGTCGTTTGTAAAATAAATATTGTAATGAGCTACGAAAGGTACTACAGCTATTCTCTGACAAAGAGCATTTTTCGCCAGGGCGAGTACGATGTTTCATATTTAATGCTTCAGTTATCCGTATTAAGTCATTCTATTAGAAAGTTTCTATAAAATCTAGCGCATCGGATACGCCTGTAAATATAGACAGCAACGGGCACGTGAATACGTATTACATATTACATTTATAACTTGAAATATTAAGGACTTCATTCACAAATCAGTGATAGCACAGTTGGTAGAGTGTCCTCTCCGGTAGCCGTAGAAATCCGTCCGTTTTGGGAGCGGTAGATCCAGGATCAATACTTTAAAAGAGGAAGTTGTAACTTCCTCGCTTGGCTTTCAGCATGAAGTTGATAGTGCAATGACTGTATCAGTATCAGTATAATGGCTCGGGCGGGACAGTTTACTTGCCTTCGGTAAGGCCTTTCGGTGAAGCAGCACTAGATAAAAGAGCGGTGGAAATCCGTCCTGCAACAAGCAGGCACATTATATGCACTCTAAAGACTCCTTCGTCGACATATGACCGAAAAATGAAGTACGACCTTAAATATAAGCGTCATGTCTGAAACTCGTATACCATTCGTAGTACGTAAAGGGCGTTCCAAGTCGATAATCGCAAGATCCATTTTCAAAACAACGTTTAAGACTAACTCCGAAAAACAAAGGTATGTAAGAAATTATACAAATAGGAAATAAAGCGGGTAACACACAAGAGAGAAGTGGTTATCAGTTTTCAATGATGCCGGGCAGACAGTGGATATTCCAGGCATGAATTCCATATCAAAGTTCAGATTCATAGTCCATGAATGAGTTGCAGGTCAAATAAAAATTAAGCAATGTATCTCAGTAGCACTTTGATTGCAACTGTTCATAAAGGCATCATGCAGATGTAATCCCAAATCCCAAGCTTGAATCTCAAGCACTCACTCACTCACTCACTCACTCGATCACTCACAAATCAGTATTAGTATGTAATGTGACATTTTTCAGTACACCTCTATGTCACATTTTCATTACACCTCAGCGCTCTTAAATTTTCGAAACACCCCGGTGCTCTCACACTTTCAATACAACTGTTTTATGTCACATCTTTCAGTATTCCTCTGTGCTGTAACATTTTCAAAACATCTCTATGCTGTCACGTCTTGCAATACACCTCTGTGCTGTTACATTTTCAATACACCTCTGCGGTGTCACATATTTGAATACACCCCGTGATATCACGTCCTTCAATACACCCGTTTGTTCTCACATTTTCAAAAGACATCTATGATGTCACTTATCTCAATACAACCTGTGATCTCTTTTGTCACATTTTCAGTACACCTGAGATTTTACGTCTTTCAATACACGTCAGCAATGTCGCAGACATAACATCTGCCTTATTACGCAAACATTTCGTTTTCACTTCTACATCGAACAATATAATATTTAGCATTAACTGAGAAATATAGGTCACTAAATTAAGTGCACAAAATACACAGTGGACCCAAAGTGTTTAACTATATAACTTGATTCATCAATATAATCTATCGAATTTCCGTGCGTGGCACAGGAGGTATTGTCATGTCTATGCTAAACTTAAAGGTAGCATTTAACATTAATGGGTGACACTGTTTGGTGAACGTCTTCAACATTCACTCCGTGACGCTTTGCAAACACAGCGGCGCTTTGAATCCAATAAAACCTTTGAACTGTGAGTTAATCCATCATGTTTGCCTGGTATTTTCTCGACAAGTACATCAGTCTTAACGGTTACAATGACATGAAAATCGCTTCCACTTTTGCATCGTGAGAAAAGCCAGACAACCAAAAAAACCAAATCTATTACAGGTAGTCCATAGTCCACAGTCCGTGACGTCTTGAAAGCCCGCGATGAAAGTGCACGCAGTCTGCAACGGAAAACCTATTGCAAAACAATGTTTGTATTATTAATCCACTGTACACGGCATCGACCGCTATTACGACAAGTGGTAGTTTTGTCTGATTTAATCCAGGCGACGATATACGTAGGTTGAATAAATTTGGAAAGGTTTAGCGCAGAACAACATCCCAACTTACCAATTTGGCATGTTTTATGAAACACCATGCCCTCTTTAACCCGTCTATACTTCAAACTCAAATTATGTAAACTCTTTTATTTGTGGAAAGATAGATTGTTCTTTGTTAAATTCAAGAAATCCAAGATTCAAGAACACCATAAACGCACGAGGAATGTCAAGACCAGTATAGTTGTGCGGCGTTTCTTACAGAATGAACCAAAGGCCATTCCTTTAAGATTTTTTCCTTGTATTTTAATGTTACGTCTTTATTAGCCTTTGTTCCTTTTTTCATCTATTTTGGTAAGTAAGTAGACAAAACCGAAAGAAAAGATGCTACGAGTAGACCGATCTTACTTATGTCTTTTGAAATAATTCTGTTTGTCGTCAGTGTATGGCACAAGATAACACACGTTTTGAATCTGACCGTTTATGATATTGTGTTTTTTCTGGCTTGGGCGGGTGTGTCGGGGGGAGGCGGGGAAGTGAACTATAAAAATCATCATACAATGTGGATATGTTTCAAAATGGTCCACAAGCTCCTAATTTTGTTGTTGAAATTGCAGTGCTTAAATACTCCTGTCCCCTTTCACACATTCATGAAATGAACGCTTTTATTTATTTATTTATTTATTTATTTGATTTATTTATTTATTTATTCATTTGATTGGTGTTTCACGCCGTGCTCAAGAATATTTTACATATACGACGACGACGACCAGCATTATGGTGAGCGGAAACCGGGCAGAGCCCGGTGGAAACCCAAGACCATCCGCAGGTTGCTGAGTGACCTTTCCACGTACGGATTTATTTATTTATTTAACGCCGCACTCAAGAATGTTTATGCTTATATGATTTTTGCCAACCCGAAACCCGCTATATGGCTTAATTTTGTCACAGATGACATCCACATTAGGCCACTACTAGCGAAACCCACAATGTATATACAGTATAGATGTGTATGTAATAATATTTCTGATTTGTTTCCGTTGTATTTCAGACGTCAAGGTTCAGGTTGACAGCAAACTGAAAGAATTTGAACAATTGTTTAAAAATAAGGATTTCAACGGTTTGGAGAACAGATATGCTGAGAACTGTGTTTTCTTACCCGCTGGGCAAAACAAACATCAGGGACGAAATGGTTTGTATACCATGTGTGCGTCAGAAATCGCACAGTTAACCCAATGTGTTGTCCAATGTCGTTAGGGGAAACAGAGCAAACATCCCAATTATTATAGTGCCAGACTACTGGGACAGAAGGAAGCTGTTTTTTGGAAAGTTCATTGAGCATATAGTTTCATATCCCAGAGGTTGGTGAATATTATATGTGTTTTTGTCAATTACTGTGACAGTTTGTTTACTTTGATGGTTTGCTTGAGGTTGTCTTGATTTGTTAAGGGATGTCGTATAGTGCTGCCTCAGTAGAATGTTATGTCGAAGACACCAGACAATACATCCCCTGTCTCTCATCCCCAGGCTCCTATTATATGGACATAGGACTAACCGATATTTTGCAAATTCTGAAGATTGCTATGAAAGCCGCAAAACTTTATATCCATATAGATAGGAAATGTATTTTAAAGGTTGATCCTTTATGGTCACCATATGATCATGTGTTTTGATCTGTTTGGCCCTACAGGTATTTCTGACGTGTTCAAGACCATTTTAGAACAGAAGAAATGGGAGAGCATTGACATTAGATCTGACGATGTGGATGCTTCGGGGGATCTGGTCGTGGCAACGGGCAACTTCATCATCCGAGGTGCGGATGGATCGCAGGCCGCGGATGGAAAGTAAGTGTTCATGATATAGGCCTAATGATATATTCATAGTAAAATAATTTATTTAATTATTCCTCACAGGGTGATTCTTGCTTTTCACTGGGAAATACTGGTCACTGTGATACTATATTTGTTATTCCCTAAAACATGACGTACAACGATTACGCCCTCAAGCAAAACAACCTTGCGCTCACGAAGCAAAGTCTCATGTTCGCAAGGCAATAGCCAACGATTTCTCACTAATATCGAACAATCAGTTGCTACTACAGTTATCTTCTTTTCTGTGCTCTTTTTGCTTATAAACATCGGGGCATGTTGCATATATGCATATCTGTACATCACATATGGGAAATTTCGTCAGTAACATGTCAAATGGCTCGCACATTCCGGATTCCTACACCCATGAAACTGACCGCCATCGTGTGTGTGAAAAAGTAAGGAATGTGTCGATAAAGACAATGGAATAAATAAGTATTCATATCAGTAGTATCTTGTGCAGCAGTAAGTGTTGTTTGCCTTGTACAATGACAGCCACGTGTACAATAGAAGAAACTGGGGGACCTCCGAGTTGGTTAGCGCACTAGCGCAGCGTAATGACCCAGAAGCCTCTCACCAATGCGGTCGCTGTGAGTTCAAGTCCAGCTCATGCTGGCTTCCTCTCCGGCCGAACGTGGACAGGTCTGCCATCAACCTGCTGTCCATCTCGCCATAGTGCCGGTCGCTGCCTTATAAGTGAAATATTCTTGGGTGCGGCGTAAAAACACCAGTGAAATAAACAAATAAAGAGAAGAAACCGGTTCGACCACGAGAAAAGCCATCACACCATTCCAGGTATAAAACAGGGATAAAACTATGTGTACATCTGTTGCAGGTACGTTTTTGTATGGAAAAGGGTTGCAGACAAGCTTTTGCTGAAGTACGACATCTTCAACTTAAATTCCGCCTGAAGTCTAATCCGAATCTCCTTTACAGATTTATAAAATCAGATATAGCAAATGTTTGATAGATCAGTCAAATGCCAAGGAGGCTGAAGTAAAATTAAATATCAAGGTGCAATTGTCGTATTAAAAGTGTATCAATTGTAAAATTTCGTTCTTACTTATACGGAACAATTGTTATAAAGACAGATTGGGAAGTAGTACAAGTATAGAAGAAATAAATGGATGATGACGTATACATGCGTCATTTCATGCCCGTTTCGCATATAAGTCTTTTGGAGCTAACAAAGTTATGTAATACTAAATTGTAGACAGGGAAATCTTAAGTGGTGGATCTGTGCGTATCATAAGATGTAAAACAGATTAGATATGACTCGTTGTTGCATTTATAATTTCATTTAATTTCTGGTCAAATGTTTGTGTGTTTGTGCTTTCATTAAACATTACATACAAACCAAAATGTACGAATTTCCTTTCATTTCCATTCTTAGTATGAACTAAACTTTCATTTCATTGCAACTGTTGATATGAACAGGCTATGTGCAGTATTTCAGTTAAATGTACATTTACTGAAACCCCCTTTTCCCAACTAGTAAACTGATGATATAAACTATGCTTTATCAGTATTCAAGGTCAAGGCAAATAGCTGCTTTTCGCTAAATGTAGTCCTTAACAGATACAGATGACCCCTTGAACTCATGTTGAAGTACCAAGACTCAATACAATACAGTTATCTCTGCGTAGTTCGGTCGGTGTCCTTACATTTACTATGTATTTTCGTGGAAATTTAAAGGTAATGCCAAAGGAACATGTAAATAGCAGATTTAGTCCCAATACAAGTAGGTCTGTACATCTGCAGTGTTTGCAGTAGACCGGTAAAAGCATTACCGTTTCCGAGGGCTTAGCGAGGCCACGTAGGGATTTGAGTGTGCTTACCGTCTTCCAGTGTGTAAAATGTGTGGCCCTCGCTGCTCTGTTTAATTTACTGTTTAAAAGCTGCCTGCTTGTCATGGCAAAAACACAAAAATGCGTCCTTGCATGCAAACTGAAAGTCAATTCGACCTATAGGTTACAACAGATGCACGTGTAGGTATATTAAGCCCCAGCACCAATATACAACATTTAAAACACGCGATTTAACAATGGCCTACATTTCCCTTTACTGTTGAAGATCGAGTGAAGTAATAACATTTCGTCGCCTTGGTTACCTCATGAGAGTGGGATTATGCCCAAGAAAATTATGTTTTCTGCTTAAAAGAAAACAGGCAAAATACTTGTATATACTTGCAGGTGGGGAATCCAGGCCGGGTGGCTAGAGCTCTGGAGCAGAATTATGACGCAAAAGTCATATTTGCGGTCGTTGTGAGTTCAGCTCTGATTGACTTCTCCTGTTTTACGTTGGGACTTCTGCCAGCAACCTGCGGCTCTGCCCGGTTTCCTCCCACCTTAATGCTGGATGCTGTCGTATAATTGGAATAGCCTTGAGTACGGCGTAAAACACCAAATAAATAAATAGACAGATAGATAAATAAATAACCAACTAAACACATGGATTTACGCAATCTCGTTCACGTGTAGGGAAAAATGTAACAAAGGGATTTGATCTCATTGATATTCAAAGCCAGGTACTTGACAAATGACTTGAGTCAAATTTGACGCCAAGTGAACTATACATAATCATCGCATGATTCAAGGGTTGATCGGCCGTCAGAAGAATGACGTTTTAGCAAATGTGTTTCATCGTAAACGAACAGTAAACGAAAAGTATTATTCAGAGCTCAATAATCACTACTTGACTCAACCATTCTGAATCTACACCCAATCGCATCAGTCCTGAAGTCTGTATTATTTGCCAAGCCATAGAGTTGCACTAAATTGACGTGATATTTATTCGGACAAAAGCTGTTCAGCAGATAACTTTCCCCATGACCGCCGCGATAGGTAAGATTCAGGGCGCGATAAATACCAAACATGTTGGACATTTGCTTCACTGCCTCTCGTGGCAAAAATCCCCATGAAAGAGTGCGCCACCTGGGAATCGGGCTAATCTGACAGTCACATGCAGGTCTGCAACAAATTAATCACGCCCACCTCCCATTGTTAATAGGAAGAATGTGGGTCAATTTTTTTCCTAATATGTAATTAATGATCCAAAGCCTATGGTATATAACGTTCATTCGCAGGCAACACATTTATAAAACTTCAATTTTAAACATCCTGTAGAATTTGAAACGTTGTGATGATAGAAGTAAACAAGAGCGTCCATTCACAATTCATTACCGCTCGGCGCTAACCAATCAGATTCATGCTGGTACGATTTAAATTTGAATCTGTGACGTAAGGCGTGCCTCTTCACCGGGAACACCAGGATGTGTCAGAAGTACTTCTGACCATTGTTGTGTTAAACCCAAGGATTTATTGTTTCTTTACCGAAGAGAACAACAGTTGCGAAACGTGACAGCCATGTGAAATGTTTAGTTCACCGTCTGAACGAAGCTGGAAGTGGCAGTGGCAGGGTGGTGTCTGTTTTAGGATGTTCACTTCATTTGTCTATGATTTTTTCTTTTTCATGTCAAACTTTGAACGGCTGTAACATGTTCCATACTCCTCACAGCAAATGTCCTGGTCTCTACTCTCCATTGACATCACTGGAACCAATAGCAAGATTGAAACGAAGTCAAGGTTTTGGGGTTAAGCAAAAGCACACACACACAAAACATTTTTTCTACCAATATTTGATACAGGCGCCTCTGCTAAAATATGCAAACATGTCTTTTGATCTACAACGAACTCATAAACCGACGCATGCGCTTTGGGGAATATACTTCACTTCAATACAACTATATATGCTTAGTGAAACTTTCAAATCTATGATTCAAATCAATATAAATGTAGCCGAGTGCACCTGAAATTTTTAGACACATTCGGCTGATTTGTTTAGGCATAACCCAGTCCGGGTTTCTTTAACCTAACCTCAGTCCTTAATGCCAAACCCGGGTTTGATCCCAGGTCTCCCGAATTCGATGCGGGCTGAGCAGTCTTTGTAGTAAAACCTGTACAACAAATCTGGAAGTGTGCAGACTGTTGCACTTATTATCCAGTAGCACTGTGACCGACTGAACAAAACCAGTTTTGATTGTAATCGAAATTTAAAATTTAAAGTGAACGCTTATCTTTGGTTAATCTTATTGAAGACTGGGAGCATATAATAAGTACTGTCATATTAAAACTTGCTCGATTGAACTGTTTACTTTAGTTAACAGATTATTTTTTTGATTACTTGCATCTACGTTACTCATGACTACCTTCATCAGTTCATCAGTATCTTACATAAGACGATGGTTTATTCCAAACACTCCGGTTTCCTGTGCACAGAAATCTGAGCGTACTCAAGAATATTTCACTTATACGGCGGCGGCCAGAATTATGGTGGGAGGAAACCGGTCAGAAACCGGGGGAAACCCACGACCTTCCGCATGTTGCTGCATATCTTTTCACGTACAGCCGGAGATGAGCTGGACTGGAACTCATAGAGACCGCATTAGAGGGAAGCTCCTGGATCATTGCGCCATGCTGATTATGACGTTAAATGATACAGGAAAAGGCTGTGCTGTTACCAAGGAAAGGTTGTATTTCATATATTTCTAACCTTTACGAAAATTGCATGCAAAATTTGGGGTGGTCTCCAGTTTACTTTGTCCCACTGACGCGAAATACCGTATATGCCAGAATGCATATTTTCCGCCACTGTTCGGTAATTTACGCTCGTGTGACACCATCTGTGAGAGTGGTGCAATTTTGTAGTTACCCGAGGCGTGAAAAATTAGTGTCTGCTGCTTGATTTAAGATAAGCTATACATCCTTCACTCCATTCGGTCCTTGCAGATTAGAAGATTCAAGGGAAACAACATCGCCTTTATGGCCGCATAAGCTGCGAAATCAAGAGTTGCCTCCCTTCTCCTATGCAACGAACGATATTACATACCTATCATCGTCCGCTTTATTCTTTGTCGATATTGGTGTGTCTGTTGTAGAAAATAAAGCGGTGACTCCTCTCGACCAACACCTCATTCTTCAACCCATCCAGTAACAACTTCTTAAATGAACCGGTCTCGTACATTTATTTGACAGTGAATTGAAATTTAATAACCACTTCATTACCCAACCTTGACAACTCCAGAGGTTTTGCTCCTAATTGCAATGGAAACTTCCGTGCCTTGGTGGTGCAACGTAATACGGAATTCGTCGCTCACTGGCCGCTTAACGCATGTGGGGTCCATTTGTTGTTTACGCGGGGATATCATTCACCAAAATCATCAAATGCCATTTTAGTTTTGTTAGAGAATAGCAATTTTGGAAAGTATTTTAACTGCATAGAAGCTACGCTCTTGGAAAAAAACTAAACAAAAAAGACAAAAATGAAATTACAATAAAGATAAATAAGTTCAAAATGCCGCTAGCGCCTATTCGCTACAAACTAAATCACAATTTTTCCGGACGCCTACGTTTAAAATTTTAAAAAGGAGGCATTTCCAAGGCAATTTCCCCGGCTGTCGAAAGTTTTCCTGCTAATATCCAAATATTAAACAGTTTATTGACAAAACTGCTTGAAGAACCGTGGGGGTATTTTGAAAGTGAAGTTAAAAATGCCAGGCTGAGAAATGTTTTCAACACAGAAGGGATTTGCCTGCGGAGTTTTAAGACGTTTTTTTTGGGGGGGGGGGGATAATAATGACCAATACACTTGCTTCAAAAAACCTAGAAATCAAATATAAACACAAGCGCCACATGGCTTCTAAATTTTGGTTTTGTTAAACCATCTCAGAAGAACAAAGAGGTAACCCTCAAGTAAGTGAAGGTGAGCTTAAACGACAACGTAAGGTAGTCATAGCTCGAGGGGGGGGGGGGGAGTGGTTTAATATAGACATAAAGGCACGATGATATCTAATTCAGAACGCTTTATGTATTTTTATAATATTTTTTATACCAAAAATATCCATTATTTTTACTGAATATTCGAAAAGAGGTTTTACGGCAGAGAGAAGATGGCATGAATGTAGGCGTCGAAACTCTCGTATACCAATCGCCTGCCGTACTAGACGAGAAACTTCCAGGGAACGTTCTATCTTCCACGAAAAGCACCAAAGAACTACACGTATGTTGGTAGACAAAAGCATGTCCAAGAGAGGCAGTCAACGGTTTTCAATGATGACAGAATGACGCAAAGAATGCTTAAAGGACATGGTAAGACGGGGAATCGGCCGCAGTACAAGAAAGTGTGCACTCCATAAGCAAAAGAGACTATCGGTGTGACCAACACCTGCCGAAATCTTCAAAGGTCACTCTTTTCTCAGTTCTGTTTTATTCTCATGTATACTATATGGCAAACGTGCGAGTTACAAGCTCCAAAATACACTAAAGCAAGTCTATATCTGTCCTTCGCGACATACAGGTCAAACAGACGAAAATGGTACCCTACTCCCGTATATTGCAATATCTGTTTGACACTATAGATTGTGAAAAATTATTGTATGACAAATGTAACATTCACAAATCATTCTTAAGCACACCCTTAATCATCAATCAAATAAATAAATACATGACAAACGTAACTTTAAACCTTATAGTTCCGCTACATATTACATACAGCATGACAAGTTGATAGTAGACATGTGCTCTCAAGCAGGATTCCCGTGTGATTTCGGTATAGCTGTAACATGATACATATTACCATATCTTAACAACTATCGATTCTGATTCATGATAACACTTCTTTAGTACAAGTTGGCCTTTATCTATACACGCACGAAAGTATTTTTCCAGGGAAGTAAAATCATCGTCCAAGATTTAAACTCTTCCTGAAAGTGCTACCTGTTCTCCACTGTGTCTTCGTTAGACCACTGTAATATGAATGAGGCTATGCAGACTTCTGCCGAAATACCAGTCTTAAACATGTCAAAATATGGAAAAAACTGATGACATTATAAAGTGTATATTTTACATATGAAGGCAAACGTTAATCAAAACTAACCTTTGACATCAACACATACGTCAAATCTTTAGCAAAAATATTTTCCGGTTAACGTCGATCTTCATACTGTAAATTAAAAACATAGTGCCTCGTTTGAATGGAAAATTGACCTTTTCGATTGAGAGTGCATTTTAGGCCGATTATTTATGAGACGTCACAGCGGAAAATCTAAGCGGCCCCAGGTGACCGGGTTTAATACCTTGTCACTTACCAGTAATATATTCATATCCGGTGATACCTTAATATCATCTAATAGGACAGGACCATCAGAAATAAGGCGATTTTTAACATCTGACATAAGATAGATTAATATATGAAAGGTTATTCCTCTTGTGTTACGTAACTTTTCTGTGGGTAATTAGGCATTATGCATGGCGACGTCTCAGATTATCAACTGACAAACGGTTTGTCTGAATATTATCCTGAACATTGATTATGTGACATTGGCGGAGGTCACATGTGTTCTATCAGTACAGTGTGCATATGTCCAGGTCACATGTGGGAAAGATCGGATCTTGCCGAAGATCCGTGGTTTACTCCAGTCACTCGGGTTTCTCCGCTCTTAAAACTGACCGCCAGGGAACTGTATCCAAGAGTATTAAACTATGGCAGCGAGCATTATGACAGAAGGACACTGGACAGTGCCTCTCCCTGCTAACCACCTCGGCTACGGCGCCAAACCCCCCCCCTCCCCCTCCCCCCTAACCCTCCATTGAGTAATGCTGGTGTTGACAATCAAACAGAAACATATAAAACCTACAAATTACAAGCAATCGTAATTGGAACATTTGACAAATTATAGAGGCAGTTTTTTATTAAGTTAGTTAACGTCATTCAAGAGATAAGTAACACTGTCTCACTCACACACATAATAAAGGAAAGAACTTGCTATCTGGCAGAAGATTTTTTCATTTATATTTATTTATCTGAGTGTTGTTTAACGTCATACCTAAAAGGTTTCACGTGTGCGGGGGGAAGCGAAGTAAACCTCCAAACTTTGGCAGCTGACTGATGAACTCTTTCACACGTAACCTACAGATATGCACGTGTACCAACCATATGGCAAATGGTCTTCAATGAATGTTAGACTGAGAGCACAGCTCTTATTATCAACAAAGCCCCCACAAACAGTAATATGCAACTGACCAAGAACGGGTTTGAACCCGAGAATCCCAGTGATTAAAATGTTGATATCTTTGCCTTTCGACCAGTGTGCGCTCCCTGCAGAAGACTCAAAATTAAAGAATGCTTAAACGCCTGATGATTCGCCTAAAATATAAACTCCTCCAAGATATGCCTGCCTCTGACTATCACATTTACATGTATAGTTATTGTTACAGAAAGCCGTGAAAATGAGTTCTCCATTCTTCGTCTGGAGTGCACAGTATTAATTTTGAATTGCTTATATACACAATTTTCTTTCTGCTAATTTCGATTTCCTTTTCTTTAGTGCCATAAAAAATTGGTTGGAACTTTCGTATTATATGTGATTTTCACGGCTCTGTGAAAGGACGTTGCAGTGCTGATCATATGCTACAAAGAGATTATCATGACAGTGAGTGTTCAGCGATGACATACCCACCCGAATTGTTGGAGATGGACCAATAAAGCATGGTAAGACCGGAAGCTACCTTGATCCTGGGTATTCCTACTTTGAGACGGACGTTCTAACCATTAAGGGACCGAAGCGGCCTAGCTGACATTACATACAATGTCCCATACACACAACATGGAAAGGAAATAAAAAAAAAGCAATATACGTTTCGGACCAGACATCCTAGCTAAACTATTATCACACATGTACCTAATTCGTCAGAGCCCGTGCCGTCGTTGGAACCCTCATTTATTAATTATACGAGCATATACACTTCAAAATGAAGTTTTTCACCTGGAAGTTACAATAATAACGATAATTGTTGAGATGATATATGCGGATTTCGAAGCGTGTAACTCTCAATTAAATCTTAACCATTGTTTAGTTTCAGTGTATTTGATCATAGCCACAGGTGGGTAATCTTTGACAATCTTCGTGATAAATCAATGTTAGCAAATGGGAAGGTTTCGAGTTACAACATTTCGATAAAGAATGACGTAAACAGATGACCAGACGTCGTCAATTTACGACTCGGTACAAGGGTATTAAGCTGCTGGCACTACACGTAATGGGAACATTCCTCGTTACAAGAGTTATGGTTTTCAAACGCGATTTCCATCTGCCATATGCTTTATTTCTACATAAACCGAAATTCAACTGGTGGATAAAGCTTCCACGAGACCTGGTGACCTCTACACTGTTGACGAGATTATTGTTATTATTATTATTATTAAAAATGATGCCAACAATGCTACTTTTTACAACATATATAGGCAATTACGCGATCAGCTAGAATAAAATCCCAACTGAAATAAACTAGAAGTGACCGGATTTTAAGTGCAACCCATGCCAACTATCATATTGCTGCACTATCATACTGCCACAAACTATCATACTACTGCCAACTATCATATTGCTGCACTATCATACTGCCACAAACTATCATACTACTGCCAACTATTATATTGCTGCACTCTCATACTGCTGCACTATCATACTACTGCCAACTATTATACCGCTGCACTGGTTTTACGCGCTGTGCAAGTTCCAAACACACAGTGTACCCATATTGAACAATACGTGTTACTAGTGGATTAACTGGTTTATGGACGCATTGAGCGCACACTAATACAGGATTAGGTATAAGGGTGTGCGTCGTGCAAAATCCACAATCAACAGCCAAGAGTAGAATGATGAGGTCATTTTTTTGATTTCATATGGACTGGCCATCTGTATTAAAGCCTATTCAATACCTCCCATGCCACTCACTCGCATTCACAACAGCAGGGCAACGTTGTCTCATTGACTGTCGAAGAAACGTCAACAAAACATTAGGCAGTCTGCGCCTTTGCTGTACTAACATGGCGCCCAGCTCTTGAACATTCTGACTTGACGTCTCAAGGCACGAAGACTTTTTCCAAGGGCATCCCATACGTGCTCGATGAGACTGGGGTCAGGGGGATCTCGATGGCCTCCATGAGGTCAATACCCTCATTTGGCAGGAAATTTCGTGTCATGCAGAGACGCATTGACATACTGGAATCGGAGGCCTGGGCTATAGGCAGGCGTGAGCGCACGTTCCCGCAGAAACCTCACAAAACTATTACGCTACCACTACGAAATCGATCAACTCCCTGTACACAGCACTGAGGCCCCTTTCACAAAACTTCGCAAGTCATATTTCTCGTAACTTATTTCGTAGAAGACGTTGTCTAGGTTAAAGTGTCATAAGACGACGTCATTTACGGGAAAAGCTACGAAAAACTGACTTACGAAGTTTTGTGAAAGTGGACCCTGAGGGCGACTTTCACCGCCCTGACGCCACGCTCGCACTCTTCCGTCGGCAAAGCTCAGCGAAAGTGCGATTCGTGGCTAAACACAACCCCATTTCACTATCTCTGTTTTTCCAGCGAAGGTGAAATTGTGCCCAGCGCAGGCCTTCATTACGGTTTAGCTGTTTCTGAATTGGCCCAACATGAGGACGTCGGACACAAAGATGGACAGCGGCAGTAGTCGGTTGATATTGTCTAGAGCCTAGACAGTGCGTTACTGGTTAACGTTGCGGTCGTAAGACGATTAGGACGTAGCCGAATTTGATTGTCCGTGGCATGTATCGTCAAAACGTGACCGTCCTGACCTTGCTGGGGCAATCAGATGTACCCGTTTGATGCACGCGTGTCCACAGGTTGTGAATTGTCCGTCTACTGCATCTCCTGGCACGTGCGGCAGCCACAGTAGACTGGCCAGTCTGGAGCATGACAACTGGACGTTCACGTCCAGCATTTGTAAGACAATGCATGTGAATTGTTGATTGGTGTCTAGCCACATGAAATTGTGATGTCTGGCCATCGCACAACTGCATGGCCGCGTTTTCACAAAAAAGAGCATGCTACATGCAGTACACGTTCTTCAGCACAATGGGAATGGTCAGATACGTCAGGTTAGATCTGGTCATTATGACATTCGTCCACATAAACAAAATTATACTACCTAGTTTCAATATAATTCATTTCTCAAAATTCGAAGTTTTCTTTTAATTTCAGTATATATACCTTGAAAAAAAGACGAAAAGTACATCTACAGCCAGAAGCTAGTTTCACAAACAAACCCGCCAGGTTTGCACTTCTGGGACTTGAATGCCAAGAAAAGCTCCCTAGTAAGTCTTGCTTGTTATTTATGTGGACTAGTGTGGTATCATGTCTGGAAACTAAAGAGGACTCCTTGAAACCCACTGGTTTGGATTACCTCCTAAACACACCGCTCACTGGCAGAGTTCTTCGAAGAGCAAGAACTTGTATGTTTTCCAGTGTTTACGGTGTTTTTGAAGTACATGTAAACCGTTCGAATCACGTAGGCGCTGTCTGAAAGTCAATTCTTAATGCTTCTGTCTTTTTTCTTCCTTGAAGTTTTCCCCTATGTATTTGCTCTACACATTTCGGATGTCGGAATCAACAGCTCTCAAGCTTGGAATCTGAAACTCTAAACTGCACTATATTTTACTTGCAAAAGTCATGCTTGCCCGCCTCCCAAACAGCTATCACGAAAGTAAAAATGTCAATATTGCATCCAATTACAAAACATCCACAGTATCTATCATAAAGTCAATTTCGGCAATGTGTACATGAATGAATACACATGAATAATACATGAATAAGGTATAAGCTTTTCCCCAGGTGTGTTTGAAAAAGGAAATTTCATTTTATGGCTAGAGGAACATAAGTATCGTCCAGAAGAAACGACATCACGTGAAGAAGTATTTCACAAGCCAATTTACATGTAGCCCGAAAATCTCACCTCCGTCCATATTTTAATACGGTTACAAGATCCATTTTTACTTCGCTCACTCACTGCTCCATTTATCCAGGCTGCTACCCTCTTTGCATTTCGGACGGGGTTAATCGGGGTCAAATGTGACATGTTCGGTGAAAGATCACTCTCAAGCTCCTCAGCCGTCTTCGGCCCTGGCCACATAACGCGAGATGTCACATTACATTTGAACAATATCTTCTGTTTTTCTTACATTTTATCTTATTACTCACTGCGCAGTAAGACTTTTATGACGTTGTATTCCTGTATCAACCAGTATTTTGCTGGGGACTAAACATCCTCAAAACTCTTCACGTTGTAGTCATGTTGTGGAGAACATAGTGTTTAGGAGAGATGACTTCCTCGGTTACAACAGTCAAAAGTCAAAAGTGAAAAGTACTTAGTCAAAAGTAGAAGCCAGGGTCCTGGTGCAGTTTTTATGTCATTTTCACTTTTTCAAATAAATTCAGAACTAAGGGAGGCTCTGTAGATTTAAGTCTGGAGGTTTGTCAGATTTATACATGTATAGTACGTGTATAGCTCGACGTGTCTCTAAACCTACGTACCGCTTCGGTGGCCAGATGGGTAGAGCGTCCGTCTCGAGGTCGGGTTAGAGCAAGGAAACAGGACTGGCTGGCCTGGTGTCGGTATAATGTGACTGGGTGGGATTTCATGTCTGATGTCTTCGGCTTGATACTTCAGTGGTGGCCACAAGGACTCGCCCTGCCATACTATATGAACACAAACCTTATGACTCTTCATAGATCGTCATATGACTAAAAAATTGTTAAGTTCGCCGTAAAACCTCAAGCATGCATTCATTCCTTCTACACATGCGCTAACACTACGGAGTAGAGCTATCCACCGTTCTATTTGATTCCAGGGTTCAAACAACTCGCACCTGAGGCACTTTTCTCCTGTCCCCAGTGAAAGTACAGACCAACAAAAATATGCACGCTACAATTTCAGCGGCCTCACCTTCACTCCTTAGGAGACTGTCTGCCTCGAAGATCATCGCCCCATGTGGTGTGTAGTAGTATGTTACGGTTGTTTACATGACAATGTGTTCTCTTGTATTGTTAATACCGGAAGCAGGCCGTGGTCGTTAGAAGCCGATTATTTTTTTTTTTAAATAAACTAATAGTATGTTTTGGTAACGGTCACACACATCATTTATCAAGGTCACAGAGTCGAAGGACGTGCTGTCTTCTGAAGCCCCACCCATTGAGTCATGTGTGAATAGAATTGCAAAACTCCTATGCATGGAAGTACTCAGTAATCGTCGTTTTTTCCTGTTTTTTTTTTCTCTCTGTAACGTACGTATTCATATTATATTATATTATATTTAACGGTTAGCACGGGAACTTTATGATATTTTATTTACTTCTGATAATTCAATGTGTACTAAGGGAAGGGATTTTCACCTGTCATTTTAAATAAGTGGCCTATATCTCATTCCTCACTTTGCTAATTTTTTCTAGCGAGCAAATGACGCGCGCCAGCGCGTCATAATAACCCAGAAGCCTCTCAAAATCGCTGTCGCTGTGAGTTCAAGTCCAGCTCTTGTTGGCCTCCCCTCTGGTCGCACATGGGAAGGCTTTCCAGAAACCTGCAGATGGTTGTGTGTTTCCCGGCCCAGGCTCTGTCCAATTTCCTCCCACCATAATGCTGCCGTCTTATAAGTGAAACATTCCTTGGCACGGCGTAAAACGGCGTATATCATTATATAATCAAAAATAACACTACAAGATTCGGTTATCTTAGTATAGCAGATAATAAATGGTCACGTGCTATATTTTCATCAAAAGACAAACTTTATTTACTTATTTGATTGGATTTTTACGCCGTACTCAAGAATATTTCACTTATATGACGGCGGTCAGCATTATGGTGGATGAAAAAAGATAAAAGTACATACGTGTATGTGAAGATCTAGTAAATATAAACATATTTCAAGCGTGATCCCAGGGTAAACTGGCCGTTACTGCCCAATCAACGCTTGCCTGCTCCATTTGATGGTAGGTGTGCTTTCCTCGTTGTGATGTTTTCTCCGAATATTTAATACCGACATAATTCCTGCGCTAATTTGCACAGTAGTCCCATTTGAAGCTATTATGCACAAAGTGTGCATGAATCGTCACGATCCGCTTTACTCCTTTGTCTAATTCGAAATACCCTCGAACTTCAGGTTGACGGGGCATCAACGTTTTACATTTATATTGCTCTTCTATCACTACTTGAAATTTCTCAATTCAACTCGCTTTTGCGCTCATTGGCCCTTCACTGTACACTGATTCAAGAGACATCTAGTTAGATCCAGATCTGATATTAACCACACGACACCTTCTGAATCCCAACATTTGAGTCTATAGATTCTACACTTGTTATATACTACATGTCATCGTCATAGATGTTTGTACACGAACGTCAAGTACCCTGATCAATACTCACCCGTCCAATTACACTGTACCGATCTTTACTGTATCGAAACTAAAAACATTGATACAATAAGATAATCGTTGTCTTGGAAAGATAGATCAACACTTGCCGACGACGATGGAAAGATGATTTCGATCTTCTGTACAGCACCAATATGTGTTTCTTAAACACACACACGACTGTCATTGTTATACAATTCTTTCACGATAGCGGCGAATTATTGCTAACGATGTTTGGCGTCGAGGCAAGTGTGTTCAAGTAAGGGAACAGTTGTTGGTGTGAGATCAGTTATCGAAAGGTAAGTGTATGCAATATACAGTCTCCATTTAATCCATATAATCATGGAATACTAACGCCGCTCTGAAGACCTTATTCGGTCCAATGAAGGTCCAGAGTCGGTCCAACTCATCTCTTTGCAGATGATTTCGCTACCGATAACAACTCGAATCCGTCGATATAGATGGTAAGCCTTTTAAGTCATCCGGAGTGTAGATATTTCATATACCTACGGGGAGCTTGAAGTTTGAATTCTATAGATGGCAGACGTTGATTCGATTTGTTCGGTACGAAAGATTAAACGGCTGGCTCGGCGGTAAACGTTGGCTTTTAGATGCTGGCTTGGACATGTATACTTCGGGTGACTTAAGGAATCAGTGAAAACCAAATATAAGGACGGACTCATCGTGTTGACATTTAGTAAAGTTATCCCCTCGGTTTTCCCAACCTGTATAGACCGATGGCCATCAAGAAAGTTAAAATTTGAAGGTGTGCGTCGAACACCAACATAATTAGAAATAGACATGTCTAGAACATATATAGAAGGGCGTTGATCAATGTTTATAGACACAAAGTAAATCGGTTGATAATGTGAAGCGACCGTCAGGCAGAATAAAGAAATCAATCTCAACGAAACTGTGGTCAGATTTGAATCATTCTTTCATGATGCTGATTTTTTCATATTACTCTTTCAGGTTTGCTATATATTATTCTTCTTTGATAGACTAGTTTGTGAAAAATTCCTGCTCGTCTCTCTGTCTACGTTAAAACTGTGCGTAAATAAAAGTGTAATGTGTATGCGTGTATGTATGCTTGGGGTTTTACGTCGTACTCAAGAACCCCAGCGACTTTATTTTCACACTAAATGTTCCCTAAAAACAACATTTATGTTATGTTAGTGTGTCAACTGCATTTAAAAACCAGGTATGTTAACTAGTCCCTTTTAAGAGTATACAGCATGACAACTGGGCGATACAATGACCGATTTTCGCTCACATAGATGACACAAATGCTCTCCCATCTGGGTTGTCTGACACGAATTGGACATCCACAGAATTTTAGTACCTGTGGAGAACTTGGAGCGATTTCGCAGTTAGCAGACTATAAATTTTTATAGACAGGTTCAGCGATACCGGCTGTGACGCGAGAATCCATGCTGTCGGGCCAGCCAATTGTTAGATGCACTGACGACAACAGCCTGTAACTGAACGTCGGTGAAACTAACAATCCAGCTAATTTTTAATATTTCAAAAAGTACCACCGGCAAAATTAAATAAGGCTTGAATTATATTGAGTGTAAACAGCGATTGGTAAAACATAGAAATGCCATTTTAGAATTTGTCTACGTTCTCTTTACTTGCTTCAAGGTACGACATGTTGTGGTGTGTCATGCAAGCACAACGGCCTGTCTTGCCTATAGGCGAAGTGTGAACTAAGCCGTAGGGCCGCACTGTGGCCTCGTGGCTGTTGGAGGGCAAAGGCTTACAGCTCCCTACAGCTCCCTACAGTTTGTTTCAAACAAGCAAGTGGCTAAGCAACTTCTGCATTCATGGAGTTAAAATGCAGACGCCATTTCCGTTTGGCTTTTTTTTTTGGTGGGGGAGGGGGGGGGGGAGTCTAAGGTTTGCACTTTGACCTTTTCTCTTAGAAGTTACGGCTGAGTTAGCAAGTCTCATACGGCTACGATCGAGTCCCCCGTAATCAAATGGCGTTTCTCTCAAGATCTGTTCACTGTGCAGTATCCTTCGTTGTGTTACTGCATGCATGTGGGCATGGAATAATCATGAAATTATCTGTAAAAGTATAGCGACAGTTTCCTGCTGTTTATGTTATTCACGTGGAGAAGCCTCATGCAGTGGAGAAGCAGTGCAGTGAAGGTACTGCTGTGACGTCACGAGGTCAATGGTAGCTTAGTCGTAGCGGAGTACGTTTTCTGATGTTTGATGACCAAATTCTGTCGTTTTTCTGCCGTTTTCGACGTTTTAAACGATCGGAATCGATTCAGACACATCAAACTGTCTGTCTGCGGTGTGGAGGGCTTAGCGTTGGGGATCTACTTTAGCAAACAACTTTTCACTTGACGACGAGGACACATCAGACATGACACCCCATCCAGTCACACAGGAAGGTAGCAACAAGTGCTATTTTTAAAGTCTTTATTCTATAATCCTCGACCGTTTTCGTATTACATATAAGAAAGGCTATAAATCTCATGGTTTATTCGCTTCGGTGCGCGTGCAAAACGCTCGTCCGATAACGTTAATAGAATGGACGAATCTATTATAAAACGGGATGTTGTTTTCGCTGACAAAAATAAATGGATAGATATCACATGCCATGTGTAACAGAACAACGTCTCGCGACGTTGCTAATTTAATTACATTCTCGGCGAAAGTTATTGTGACGTCAGACTAAACAATGTAATCAGTGTATGACGGACGAGTTGGAACTTTCATTTACGATGAAAAGCAATTACGTCACAGAAAGATGGAACATGTACTTGAAGTGAGTGGCCGACAATATGTAAACAACTGCTGGTAGCTGTCTTCACTTCTCGGTGAGAAATGTGCCATTGTCGAATATTACAAGCAGACTGATACCAACGAATGTTTCATCGTTCGAAACACTTCACATATTATTTTCAACAGCCGCATTTGCCATACTCGTTCAACCTGAAATCAATGTTATATAGACTGGTACCCCTATTGGCTAAAAACAATGGTTTTACATGTTGTATATGACCTTGCAGGTCGCCCGCTAATTAGAGTAACTTTGCTGGAATTTTCTAACGCTAAGTCCTATGGGTGTGAAAGTGTTTACATATAATTAAATACGTACAGCACAGGGAGTAAAACCAGAGCAGCGACAGTATGATAGCTGGAAACCGGTGAAATAAGGCATTTTGTCAGTTTACCTCAGTCAGTGTTTTATTCTAACTGTTCATTTAAAAGCATCAATAGACGCAATCTACACGCCGCTAAGCACCATGGCTTAGGAAATATTAGGTAAAAAGCAATGTAGTGATGTTAATTGCAGATAACATCCCTGTATGTTAATTAACATGACCGGAATTTTTCATATTTATTTATTAGATTAATCGCATTAAACCTTTTGAGGATGGATATAGAATTGAAGTAATTCAATATAATATATTCTGTATAATATAGACATATAATAAATTGAAAATAACTGCCTCGTCCACTTTATTGACCAAAAACTGCTTCTAGAAACCCACAGCAGGAACATTATTTCTTAAGTGTTACCAGACCATAACCCAAATGAGGTCTGAACAGACTGTAATATGGTGTGGTTTCATTTTCATAGGTATGTAATATAAAACACAGGTAGATAGATAAATGATAAAACAAACTGAGGTAAGAAATCCTTCTGACGACAGCGTGACACGTGGCACTTTAAACCCAACCAGAGTCGGGGGCTTTATATCGTCAAGGCCCTGTTAAAGAACGTTTTAACGCAGAAAAATGTATAAAACTTCCTGAAGTAAAAGGAAACTATACTATGAAATAAGGCTCTTCATACAGATAACTGACAACTATGAGTAAAAATACTTTCAGTTATTTTTCCAGAAAAAGTGTTGAAAGGCATTCAAATATTTGAATACTATGGTGGGATTCATGACCCATACTGGCGGTATCTAGGAACTATGACCTTTTTTTTCCTGATGTTCACCAGAAGGAAGGAAGTTTTGGGAACATTATTTCAGTAGTCCTCTATGACGTCAGAGTTCCCATCTCTGATAGTATGATCCATAAAGCTGGCCCTAGATTTCAAATGTTTTAGCGCCTTTGACTCTTTTCACAAAAACCTAAAACAAAATAAATGAAAGAATATTTGTGCATAGCTTTTAGGTGGTCTAATTAGTGATGCCTACTTTGATTTTTAGACGTCTTTTCCTCGCCATTACATATTTGCAAAATTTTAGAAAGGAACTTTGTTGTCAGCGTTTATTTTAATTCTCTGTATTTCTGCATTAAGACGACCCCACGAAATTACCTCCAATGAGATCAATATCCTAAAAGCTGGGTTAAGCTCTGTGGTTAGCGGGGACGCCCCAACAGGACAATTCAACGTTCACGGTATGTAAATATTAGAAACACCGGCTTCGT
Source organism: Liolophura sinensis (assembly GCF_032854445.1). Taxonomy (NCBI): domain Eukaryota; kingdom Metazoa; phylum Mollusca; class Polyplacophora; order Chitonida; family Chitonidae; genus Liolophura; species Liolophura sinensis. The sequence continues at coordinate 26,598,379 of NC_088306.1, forward strand.
TAGTAGAAGCGGTATTTGGGAATTTTAAGTTTTGATACTGTTTTACAATTGGATGGTGTGGTCCGCCTGTACGCAAAGATTGTAGCTACTATCGATTGTAAACCCTACAGTTCAGTTTACAATTGGTAGTAACACTTGCACGAAGGAATTGTAGCTACAATCGCTCGTTAACCCTACAACTGAGTTTACAATTTATTGTAACGCTTGCACGAAGGAATTGTAGGGCGATTGTGAATTTTTAATGATACAGCAGCGATCGTAAGTCAAATTTGACTCGTGCATAATGGTGGCCTGTGTAAACGGTCAAAACTTCCCCAGCCTTCATTTTCAAAAGAATCATAATGATTCAGCTGTGAACAACATGTGAAACGTGCTCGGAACATTTTCTTGACAATTTCTCTGCCGTCGAAAAGTACTACCTCGACCTCATTGTAATACTGATTTATAAGTTACAACTATCCTAGCTTACAATCCCTTCGTGCAAGGGGTGTCAATTGTTAGCTAAGACATCTTAGTGATTTGCAATGAAATAATTCTTTATACGATCCCTTCAATTATAGAGCGTGAACTTTGACCTGCGTACTTGGCGCAAGAAGATTAAATGTGATAACAATACAGCACAATGAGTAAATCTAGACCAGTGACGTCCAGTGAATTACAATTAACATCACTGCTTTAACCCGTTGTGCAAAGGTGGTGGTGGTGTGGAGGGTATTTTGTTACTATTTAAGGATTTTAATGAACAGTTAATAATCCCGATGTAAATTGATAAAGAAGCTATATTTCACCGTTTACGTTTGCCGATTTGGCAACTATCACACTGTCGTAGCTATTCAGATTTTAAGCCGTAGTAATTTATATTCTTTGCAATAGCTCCACATTTGAAACTTTCCAAATATAATAAAACGGAGTGTCAAACTTACAGCTGAAGCCGTCGATAGCCATATATATTATTGTAAACATTCTTAATGTTTTATGCAATTTCGATAAGACATGTTATTTGTGAAACAGTTATGGAAGTTTCGTTTTTTTTCCTGAAAACTTTAAATACTAACAGTGTTATCGTCTATAGGGATTACACTTTCTGAATATAGTACAGATTCTAGTGCTGAAATTTGGCTGAGACCACTGCTGGTTTCGAGCCAGCGACCTCAGAGTCTGGCACCCAACCGCCAGCAATACATGTCAACCATCTAGACCACTCGACCACTCGACCAACAGGCCTTCCACAAAAACGGAAGGTAGTTGACCGGTAGACTTTACAGCGAACATGCATTACCCCTCTGATGATCACAAACGACGTCACTCCCTTAGGTGAATATATCAGCTGGTCTCAGTCAAATTTCAGCACTAGAATCTGTGCTATATTCAGAAAATGTAATCCCTATTAACGATAATACTGTTACTTAATCCACTTTCTAAATGACATCTATACCTAACTTTAAATACTGTTGTAAATTTGTATGCGACTTATATTTTTGGACGAAACTAAATTCTTGACTTGAACTTCATTAATGGAATACAAAAAAGTTAGTGATTCTAGAATTTCAGACAAGTGTCCATTCGTTTTTATTTTAAGATGATGCCTTTGCAGACTGCATTAGCACTGGCTACCCTAATGTCTAATATTCTGGCCACCGGTAAGTTCACTTTAATGTTACTCACGCCATATTCATTTATTTGTTTGACAATTCACTCCGTACCCAAGGTTTTGGTGCGAGACAAACATTCTGACCAACACCTGGATTCGAACCTCCAACCTGTTGATCAGCGGCCCGATGGTTGCGGTGAAAAGAACTGTCTAACCAAAGAGTAATTATTCTCTAGGTTACACGAGCGGATTAATTTTCCTGACTATTAATGTTGTAAATTTCATCTTCAACTTAAGAAATATGTACCTCGAAAATTTCTTGCCCAACTTTGTCGTTCCATATCTAGCAGGGGGGTGGGGGGGGGGGGGGGGGGGGGCTGTCCTCTGCAACATATCAAAATTTCAACTTTGCAAGTCGACTCTCCAGCTTGGCGAATAGTAACGCTGAATAACTTCTTACACTTAGGGAAAAGTTCGGCCCAGTTGACTCAAGTTATACAACTGAGCTAATTCAACTTTAAAAACTAAGTCATATGACCAGATAGAGTCAGTTTTCCAACTAACAATGTGGTCTCACCTTCACTCCTTAGGAGACTGTCTGCCTCGAAGATCATCGCCCCATGTGGTGTGTAGTAGTATGTTACGGTTGTTTACATGACAATGTGTTCTCTTGTATTGTTAATACCGGAAGCAGGCCGTGGTCGTTAGAAGCCGATTATTTTTTTTTTTAAATAAACTAATAGTATGTTTTGGTAACGGTCACACACATCATTTATCAAGGTCACAGAGTCGAAGGACGTGCTGTCTTCTGAAGCCCCACCCATTGAGTCATGTGTGAATAGAATTGCAAAACTCCTATGCATGGAAGTACTCAGTAATCGTCGTTTTTTCCTGTTTTTTTTTTCTCTCTGTAACGTACGTATTCATATTATATTATATTATATTATATTTAACGGTTAGCACGGGAACTTTATGATATTTTATTTACTTCTGATAATTCAATGTGTACTAAGGGAAGGGATTTTCACCTGTCATTTTAAATAAGTGGCCTATATCTCATTCCTCACTTTGCTAATTTTTTCTAGCGAGCAAATGACGCGCGCCAGCGCGTCATAATAACCCAGAAGCCTCTCAAAATCGCTGTCGCTGTGAGTTCAAGTCCAGCTCTTGTTGGCCTCCCCTCTGGTCGCACATGGGAAGGCTTTCCAGAAACCTGCAGATGGTTGTGTGTTTCCCGGCCCAGGCTCTGTCCAATTTCCTCCCACCATAATGCTGCCGTCTTATAAGTGAAACATTCCTTGGCACGGCGTAAAACGGCGTATATCATTATATAATCAAAAATAACACTACAAGATTCGGTTATCTTAGTATAGCAGATAATAAATGGTCACGTGCTATATTTTCATCAAAAGACAAACTTTATTTACTTATTTGATTGGATTTTTACGCCGTACTCAAGAATATTTCACTTATATGACGGCGGTCAGCATTATGGTGGATGAAAAAAGATAAAAGTACATACGTGTATGTGAAGATCTAGTAAATATAAACATATTTCAAGCGTGATCCCAGGGTAAACTGGCCGTTACTGCCCAATCAACGCTTGCCTGCTCCATTTGATGGTAGGTGTGCTTTCCTCGTTGTGATGTTTTCTCCGAATATTTAATACCGACATAATTCCTGCGCTAATTTGCACAGTAGTCCCATTTGAAGCTATTATGCACAAAGTGTGCATGAATCGTCACGATCCGCTTTACTCCTTTGTCTAATTCGAAATACCCTCGAACTTCAGGTTGACGGGGCATCAACGTTTTACATTTATATTGCTCTTCTATCACTACTTGAAATTTCTCAATTCAACTCGCTTTTGCGCTCATTGGCCCTTCACTGTACACTGATTCAAGAGACATCTAGTTAGATCCAGATCTGATATTAACCACACGACACCTTCTGAATCCCAACATTTGAGTCTATAGATTCTACACTTGTTATATACTACATGTCATCGTCATAGATGTTTGTACACGAACGTCAAGTACCCTGATCAATACTCACCCGTCCAATTACACTGTACCGATCTTTACTGTATCGAAACTAAAAACATTGATACAATAAGATAATCGTTGTCTTGGAAAGATAGATCAACACTTGCCGACGACGATGGAAAGATGATTTCGATCTTCTGTACAGCACCAATATGTGTTTCTTAAACACACACACGACTGTCATTGTTATACAATTCTTTCACGATAGCGGCGAATTATTGCTAACGATGTTTGGCGTCGAGGCAAGTGTGTTCAAGTAAGGGAACAGTTGTTGGTGTGAGATCAGTTATCGAAAGGTAAGTGTATGCAATATACAGTCTCCATTTAATCCATATAATCATGGAATACTAACGCCGCTCTGAAGACCTTATTCGGTCCAATGAAGGTCCAGAGTCGGTCCAACTCATCTCTTTGCAGATGATTTCGCTACCGATAACAACTCGAATCCGTCGATATAGATGGTAAGCCTTTTAAGTCATCCGGAGTGTAGATATTTCATATACCTACGGGGAGCTTGAAGTTTGAATTCTATAGATGGCAGACGTTGATTCGATTTGTTCGGTACGAAAGATTAAACGGCTGGCTCGGCGGTAAACGTTGGCTTTTAGATGCTGGCTTGGACATGTATACTTCGGGTGACTTAAGGAATCAGTGAAAACCAAATATAAGGACGGACTCATCGTGTTGACATTTAGTAAAGTTATCCCCTCGGTTTTCCCAACCTGTATAGACCGATGGCCATCAAGAAAGTTAAAATTTGAAGGTGTGCGTCGAACACCAACATAATTAGAAATAGACATGTCTAGAACATATATAGAAGGGCGTTGATCAATGTTTATAGACACAAAGTAAATCGGTTGATAATGTGAAGCGACCGTCAGGCAGAATAAAGAAATCAATCTCAACGAAACTGTGGTCAGATTTGAATCATTCTTTCATGATGCTGATTTTTTCATATTACTCTTTCAGGTTTGCTATATATTATTCTTCTTTGATAGACTAGTTTGTGAAAAATTCCTGCTCGTCTCTCTGTCTACGTTAAAACTGTGCGTAAATAAAAGTGTAATGTGTATGCGTGTATGTATGCTTGGGGTTTTACGTCGTACTCAAGAACCCCAGCGACTTTATTTTCACACTAAATGTTCCCTAAAAACAACATTTATGTTATGTTAGTGTGTCAACTGCATTTAAAAACCAGGTATGTTAACTAGTCCCTTTTAAGAGTATACAGCATGACAACTGGGCGATACAATGACCGATTTTCGCTCACATAGATGACACAAATGCTCTCCCATCTGGGTTGTCTGACACGAATTGGACATCCACAGAATTTTAGTACCTGTGGAGAACTTGGAGCGATTTCGCAGTTAGCAGACTATAAATTTTTATAGACAGGTTCAGCGATACCGGCTGTGACGCGAGAATCCATGCTGTCGGGCCAGCCAATTGTTAGATGCACTGACGACAACAGCCTGTAACTGAACGTCGGTGAAACTAACAATCCAGCTAATTTTTAATATTTCAAAAAGTACCACCGGCAAAATTAAATAAGGCTTGAATTATATTGAGTGTAAACAGCGATTGGTAAAACATAGAAATGCCATTTTAGAATTTGTCTACGTTCTCTTTACTTGCTTCAAGGTACGACATGTTGTGGTGTGTCATGCAAGCACAACGGCCTGTCTTGCCTATAGGCGAAGTGTGAACTAAGCCGTAGGGCCGCACTGTGGCCTCGTGGCTGTTGGAGGGCAAAGGCTTACAGCTCCCTACAGCTCCCTACAGTTTGTTTCAAACAAGCAAGTGGCTAAGCAACTTCTGCATTCATGGAGTTAAAATGCAGACGCCATTTCCGTTTGGCTTTTTTTTTTGGTGGGGGAGGGGGGGGGGGAGTCTAAGGTTTGCACTTTGACCTTTTCTCTTAGAAGTTACGGCTGAGTTAGCAAGTCTCATACGGCTACGATCGAGTCCCCCGTAATCAAATGGCGTTTCTCTCAAGATCTGTTCACTGTGCAGTATCCTTCGTTGTGTTACTGCATGCATGTGGGCATGGAATAATCATGAAATTATCTGTAAAAGTATAGCGACAGTTTCCTGCTGTTTATGTTATTCACGTGGAGAAGCCTCATGCAGTGGAGAAGCAGTGCAGTGAAGGTACTGCTGTGACGTCACGAGGTCAATGGTAGCTTAGTCGTAGCGGAGTACGTTTTCTGATGTTTGATGACCAAATTCTGTCGTTTTTCTGCCGTTTTCGACGTTTTAAACGATCGGAATCGATTCAGACACATCAAACTGTCTGTCTGCGGTGTGGAGGGCTTAGCGTTGGGGATCTACTTTAGCAAACAACTTTTCACTTGACGACGAGGACACATCAGACATGACACCCCATCCAGTCACACAGGAAGGTAGCAACAAGTGCTATTTTTAAAGTCTTTATTCTATAATCCTCGACCGTTTTCGTATTACATATAAGAAAGGCTATAAATCTCATGGTTTATTCGCTTCGGTGCGCGTGCAAAACGCTCGTCCGATAACGTTAATAGAATGGACGAATCTATTATAAAACGGGATGTTGTTTTCGCTGACAAAAATAAATGGATAGATATCACATGCCATGTGTAACAGAACAACGTCTCGCGACGTTGCTAATTTAATTACATTCTCGGCGAAAGTTATTGTGACGTCAGACTAAACAATGTAATCAGTGTATGACGGACGAGTTGGAACTTTCATTTACGATGAAAAGCAATTACGTCACAGAAAGATGGAACATGTACTTGAAGTGAGTGGCCGACAATATGTAAACAACTGCTGGTAGCTGTCTTCACTTCTCGGTGAGAAATGTGCCATTGTCGAATATTACAAGCAGACTGATACCAACGAATGTTTCATCGTTCGAAACACTTCACATATTATTTTCAACAGCCGCATTTGCCATACTCGTTCAACCTGAAATCAATGTTATATAGACTGGTACCCCTATTGGCTAAAAACAATGGTTTTACATGTTGTATATGACCTTGCAGGTCGCCCGCTAATTAGAGTAACTTTGCTGGAATTTTCTAACGCTAAGTCCTATGGGTGTGAAAGTGTTTACATATAATTAAATACGTACAGCACAGGGAGTAAAACCAGAGCAGCGACAGTATGATAGCTGGAAACCGGTGAAATAAGGCATTTTGTCAGTTTACCTCAGTCAGTGTTTTATTCTAACTGTTCATTTAAAAGCATCAATAGACGCAATCTACACGCCGCTAAGCACCATGGCTTAGGAAATATTAGGTAAAAAGCAATGTAGTGATGTTAATTGCAGATAACATCCCTGTATGTTAATTAACATGACCGGAATTTTTCATATTTATTTATTAGATTAATCGCATTAAACCTTTTGAGGATGGATATAGAATTGAAGTAATTCAATATAATATATTCTGTATAATATAGACATATAATAAATTGAAAATAACTGCCTCGTCCACTTTATTGACCAAAAACTGCTTCTAGAAACCCACAGCAGGAACATTATTTCTTAAGTGTTACCAGACCATAACCCAAATGAGGTCTGAACAGACTGTAATATGGTGTGGTTTCATTTTCATAGGTATGTAATATAAAACACAGGTAGATAGATAAATGATAAAACAAACTGAGGTAAGAAATCCTTCTGACGACAGCGTGACACGTGGCACTTTAAACCCAACCAGAGTCGGGGGCTTTATATCGTCAAGGCCCTGTTAAAGAACGTTTTAACGCAGAAAAATGTATAAAACTTCCTGAAGTAAAAGGAAACTATACTATGAAATAAGGCTCTTCATACAGATAACTGACAACTATGAGTAAAAATACTTTCAGTTATTTTTCCAGAAAAAGTGTTGAAAGGCATTCAAATATTTGAATACTATGGTGGGATTCATGACCCATACTGGCGGTATCTAGGAACTATGACCTTTTTTTTCCTGATGTTCACCAGAAGGAAGGAAGTTTTGGGAACATTATTTCAGTAGTCCTCTATGACGTCAGAGTTCCCATCTCTGATAGTATGATCCATAAAGCTGGCCCTAGATTTCAAATGTTTTAGCGCCTTTGACTCTTTTCACAAAAACCTAAAACAAAATAAATGAAAGAATATTTGTGCATAGCTTTTAGGTGGTCTAATTAGTGATGCCTACTTTGATTTTTAGACGTCTTTTCCTCGCCATTACATATTTGCAAAATTTTAGAAAGGAACTTTGTTGTCAGCGTTTATTTTAATTCTCTGTATTTCTGCATTAAGACGACCCCACGAAATTACCTCCAATGAGATCAATATCCTAAAAGCTGGGTTAAGCTCTGTGGTTAGCGGGGACGCCCCAACAGGACAATTCAACGTTCACGGTATGTAAATATTAGAAACACCGGCTTCGTTAGTAGAAGCGGTATTTGGGAATTTTAAGTTTTGATACTGTTTTACAATTGGATGGTGTGGTCCGCCTGTACGCAAAGATTGTAGCTACTATCGATTGTAAACCCTACAGTTCAGTTTACAATTGGTAGTAACACTTGCACGAAGGAATTGTAGCTACAATCGCTCGTTAACCCTACAACTGAGTTTACAATTTATTGTAACGCTTGCACGAAGGAATTGTAGGGCGATTGTGAATTTTTAATGATACAGCAGCGATCGTAAGTCAAATTTGACTCGTGCATAATGGTGGCCTGTGTAAACGGTCAAAACTTCCCCAGCCTTCATTTTCAAAAGAATCATAATGATTCAGCTGTGAACAACATGTGAAACGTGCTCGGAACATTTTCTTGACAATTTCTCTGCCGTCGAAAAGTACTACCTCGACCTCATTGTAATACTGATTTATAAGTTACAACTATCCTAGCTTACAATCCCTTCGTGCAAGGGGTGTCAATTGTTAGCTAAGACATCTTAGTGATTTGCAATGAAATAATTCTTTATACGATCCCTTCAATTATAGAGCGTGAACTTTGACCTGCGTACTTGGCGCAAGAAGATTAAATGTGATAACAATACAGCACAATGAGTAAATCTAGACCAGTGACGTCCAGTGAATTACAATTAACATCACTGCTTTAACCCGTTGTGCAAAGGTGGTGGTGGTGTGGAGGGTATTTTGTTACTATTTAAGGATTTTAATGAACAGTTAATAATCCCGATGTAAATTGATAAAGAAGCTATATTTCACCGTTTACGTTTGCCGATTTGGCAACTATCACACTGTCGTAGCTATTCAGATTTTAAGCCGTAGTAATTTATATTCTTTGCAATAGCTCCACATTTGAAACTTTCCAAATATAATAAAACGGAGTGTCAAACTTACAGCTGAAGCCGTCGATAGCCATATATATTATTGTAAACATTCTTAATGTTTTATGCAATTTCGATAAGACATGTTATTTGTGAAACAGTTATGGAAGTTTCGTTTTTTTTCCTGAAAACTTTAAATACTAACAGTGTTATCGTCTATAGGGATTACACTTTCTGAATATAGTACAGATTCTAGTGCTGAAATTTGGCTGAGACCACTGCTGGTTTCGAGCCAGCGACCTCAGAGTCTGGCACCCAACCGCCAGCAATACATGTCAACCATCTAGACCACTCGACCACTCGACCAACAGGCCTTCCACAAAAACGGAAGGTAGTTGACCGGTAGACTTTACAGCGAACATGCATTACCCCTCTGATGATCACAAACGACGTCACTCCCTTAGGTGAATATATCAGCTGGTCTCAGTCAAATTTCAGCACTAGAATCTGTGCTATATTCAGAAAATGTAATCCCTATTAACGATAATACTGTTACTTAATCCACTTTCTAAATGACATCTATACCTAACTTTAAATACTGTTGTAAATTTGTATGCGACTTATATTTTTGGACGAAACTAAATTCTTGACTTGAACTTCATTAATGGAATACAAAAAAGTTAGTGATTCTAGAATTTCAGACAAGTGTCCATTCGTTTTTATTTTAAGATGATGCCTTTGCAGACTGCATTAGCACTGGCTACCCTAATGTCTAATATTCTGGCCACCGGTAAGTTCACTTTAATGTTACTCACGCCATATTCATTTATTTGTTTGACAATTCACTCCGTACCCAAGGTTTTGGTGCGAGACAAACATTCTGACCAACACCTGGATTCGAACCTCCAACCTGTTGATCAGCGGCCCGATGGTTGCGGTGAAAAGAACTGTCTAACCAAAGAGTAATTATTCTCTAGGTTACACGAGCGGATTAATTTTCCTGACTATTAATGTTGTAAATTTCATCTTCAACTTAAGAAATATGTACCTCGAAAATTTCTTGCCCAACTTTGTCGTTCCATATCTAGCAGGGGGGTGGGGGGGGGGGGGGGCTGTCCTCTGCAACATATCAAAATTTCAACTTTGCAAGTCGACTCTCCAGCTTGGCGAATAGTAACGCTGAATAACTTCTTACACTTAGGGAAAAGTTCGGCCCAGTTGACTCAAGTTATACAACTGAGCTAATTCAACTTTAAAAACTAAGTCATATGACCAGATAGAGTCAGTTTTCCAACTAACAATGTGGTTTCAACATGATGAGCAGATGAGTTTCAGAACTTCGCTGATCGGGTCATATGACTCAGAAATTTTCTCAGTTGAATAAGCTCAATTGCATACCTCACATTTCTGAGTTAGTTGAACCAAACTTTTCCCCTAGGTTAGTTCCGTAAAAAATAGCAGACAATTTTAAATATGTAACATATTTTAAGTATGTGAACATTACCAGACAGAAATTATTAGTCTTTCACCAGCCTATGATGTCTGTGTACTGTATTATCCAACCTGTGGCCCAACACTCCAAAATTACAGAGGTAAATTGTGGAAAACATTGTGTGAATTACTCGTGCGTAATGCGTTGACACCTAGTCCGGCGATCCCGAAGCGATGTTAGACCTAAGTCCAAATTGCAATCATTAAACTTGGTATGTTCCTTTCCGTCACTTTTGCTGAAATTTGTTCAACAGTAACTTACCCAGAATTTACTTGTCAACCAATATCTTGACTTTGTTACGTAAGAAATAACAATTTCAAAGTAATATGAAATTTTGACTTAAGTCTAAGATGGCTTCGTGATCTCGGGCCCTTATTCACGGTTATGTAACGGGATTGGTAACTTGCAGTTAGTTTAGTGGCGTCAGCTTTTCACATGAAAACGCCTTAAGTCAATATATGTTTATTTATCTTTTTGATATTTAAAACCCTGACAGGTAGATTGAAAAAAGACCGGATTTCACCAGAAATCCGTGTGACCTTTTGTCAATAACCACATTGTCGCCTTGCTCCGATTCGCTCTGTACGCTGTCGTCTTTGTGTTAAACATGCACCTAACAAAGTGCTTCTTGATTTTCAAAAACATGCCACAGAAAGACAACACGCTCATAACCAAAACAACGCCATGCTCACAAAGCAATATCCTACGTTCACGATGTAATAACAAACGATTTTGCGCTGATATCTAACAATCAAGTTTATTCTACTGCAATTATTTTGTGTGATGTCTGACGTTTGCTTGTTGGCAAAATAAACAATTGAACGATGGCTAGCTCGACGTACGAATCCAGCAACTTAAAGTATCAACTGAGCATGTGCAGTGTTTCGGGGCATAACGAAACATGCAGTGTTTTAGTCCACTTATAGGAATTATTAGCTCTCTAGAAGTGATAGTCACCTTCTGCTATTCACTCTGTAAGTCCATTCATTGAAAAACAAATTCGTGCACCATTAAGGCCCGTTCTCACGATGCAATTTGTAGCAGCAACCTGTAGCACTCGACTTTGTAGTGTTCGACAAAAACTTGTGTCGGATATCACTTTTTTCTCGATCAGTTCCGTTGCTAACATCTGACGTTTTCGTTGGCACGTTTGCCATATAATACATACCGCAGTTGCGCTTTGGTTACAACTTTCGTATATCCAGCGTGGCGATCTGAATTAAGGTCTTGCAGCAACGTGTAGATGATCATGGTTTTCCCAGCTCTGCCCGGTTTCCATTCCATCATAATACTGGGCGCTGTCGTATATATATAGTAAAATATTGGGAACGGCGTAAAACAAGGATCAAATAAATAAATAAAGGAAGACATAAAAACAACACTATGAATGTCTAATCTTGGGTTAAATGGAATTAAGACATAATCATAAAGCAAAGTGCCAGAGATTCTGGACTCTGTCCTCATTTAGTTACAAGAAAATAACACTAGACTTTGAGTTGCTTAAATTTCACATTAATAACTTTAATGTGAAATTCGGGGAAACCATATATCAACAGTGTATAAGTATTCCGATGGGTACAAATTGTCCCACTTTTGGCCGACCAATATCTGTTGGCATAAGAATACGACTATTAAGGAGTAATCCGCACCAAGCCCGATCTTTCGCAATCACTAAAGGGTATATTGATGATCTGCTAGCTTTAAACAATCTATATTTAGCAAAGACTGTGCGAGATATTTACCCCCCACCCCCACTGGATTTTAAGCAAACCACTCACTTGCCAGATGATACAGGTTATCTGGACTTATATTTGTAGAATGACCAAAACGGTTTCCTATTCCGCAGAGATTACAAGGGGAATAGGTTCACTTTTGACATTGTAAATTATCCTTACCTGGATGGCAAAATACCGACAAATGTGGATATGGCGAGTTGGTATTGTAGCGTTGGTTGGATCATGGGTCATTTTTTGTGCTGTCAAAAAAGTTAATGTTATTCCATCAAACGTCTTCATTCTAATTTTCTTAGGTGGTACAGTGAGTATAATTTTCTAAATTTGTACAAAGCGCCCTGAATCTCTGGCGCCCTTTCTCATGATTGTGTCTAATTGTGTTTAACGTGGGCTAAGTGTGATCTGTTCATCGTGTTTAATTAGACCGCCACGTTCGATATATGAACAATTGCAATCACGGCGCAACTGAAATAAATATTTTATGATGGACAACGTATATTCTACCATGGTACACGATTCCAGTACTAATTTCACTCAGTCGCCTAGAACATACCTTGGGTCTTTCCAACATTAGTGACAGCTGTTGACTCCTTCTCTATGCATGATTCAGTCATATTTTCGTACATTATATACTTTATCAGTTCTTTGATAGGTTGTGTTAAACGACCTATGCGTTGTGTTTGGGAATTGTCCTTGCGATTATTGACCTGGAACGTCCATCTCTGTTGACGGCTGATATGCGAATGACTGTTTCGACGCGTTTTCATTTATAACGTAGGTTCTGGCTCTCACTGTAGAGCATGAGTGACAACAAGCGGTCAGCGATCCAGTGTAGCTACTTTGTCCTCCACCAATACAGTGTGCACTCAGTATACTCCTAAACGGCACTTAAATAAATGAGGTAAACATGTTTGTAGGTGCTGTGCGACACTATTTTCACATTTGACCTTCGAAAAGCACACGAACAGTACTCTAAAATGTAGATTCTAGACACTATTTAATACAAGCAACAACTGGTATGTCAAAACTAAATGGAACAAATTCACTGAAGTTGTGCTTTTTATGCCTTGTTGTATTAGTTTGACGTCACTTTTAACTGTTTGGCATTCCACTGTAATTCCTTCTGTTATAATAGATGCTGTGACGCGGGTTACAAATTTGACCTTCGTACAACAGAGGTTAGCCTGGAATGACGCCCTTTTCGCTTGCCATAATATGAGCGGATATCTTGTTGAAATTCATAACGAGGCTAAAAAGAACGCCGTTTTGCACATCATAGAGGCATATTGGAAAAATCACACAGGGTAAGTTTTACTAGGTCTCTGTTCTCATGTGCGCGTCATTTTATAACGGCATGCACTACTGTATTTTAAATTGCACTTCAAATTACGACTTGAATCTATGACGAAATTTATAGCTCTCTATAACGTAACAATCTATGTGTCGTAACATACAGACCTCAATGTTAAAACCACGAATTAACTATCATGCTAGTATAATAAGAAAAACATATTTTACTTTCACTGTATATCAAAGGCTTTCCAACGAATATAAGACGAATATTTTGCTGGTATTTTACGATATTCCCTCAAATGTTAAATACATTAGCTTGTAGCATTTGTAGATGTATAAGCTTAACAGCGTAAGTTGTATTTCTCAAGGCATGTATGAACGTTACAGTGTGGGCATTTGAGCTAATATACGTTGAAACTAAGCATGTGTTTACTCTTAGAATGTATTACTCCACTGGTATGGCCAATACAAAGTCGGATGGTTTCCCGAATTTAGTCTGGGCAGAATCATGTGATGCAGTTAATACAAGCTTCTGGGGACTAGTGGGACATACTAACAGCGACAGCCATAAACGATGCTCCAAGATCCACAAGATCTCTCTCAAGTTGGTTTTGGCGCAGTGTCTGTGGCCTCGTCAGTTTATTTGTGAACGCAATTCAGGTAAACAGCAGATTTATAAGTAAGCTGTATTGATCCGCTATGGACATTACAACTGTGGTTGAACACAATATTTCCTTTAAACGTGTATTAAACTAATGACTGTTGGAAAATATGCCAGTGTTGTTCATTTAGGTTCGGTTACTCGTTACATGTGAAAGCGTGCATGAAATGTCTTCAGAATTTGTTTCACGTTGACGAAATTGAGATCGCTCTGATTTCACGTAAGTTGAAAATGTCAACAGTTTTTATCTTTCTGAAAAATAAAAAACTCTGATTTCAATAAACTTCGTACGAATCACGAAGGTGTGCTGAATAACGTGTCCAGTTTTTCAATTGTTTCTGCTTGGACACTGTAATTCGTTATTAAAACCTCAGGAATAAGTATTTTGGAGACTGTTTATAAAAGTGTAATTTAATTAAAGACGTGCAGAATAGAGAGTAAACCCAGTGCAGCGACAACAGTGTAATAGCTGGCAACTTGTCACACCTGACCGGTAAAATACGGCCTGTTGTCAGTTTACAGTCAGAGTTTTTATTCTTACTGTTCATGTAAATGCATAAATAGCAACAAATTACACGTCCCCTAGCTCCACGGCTTTAGCAGAATTAGGTAAAAATGTAGTGATGTTCATTGCAATTAAAAAGACGTCACTGGTCTAGGAATACTCAAAATGCTGTCCTGTCATCACATTTAACATACAATCACACTAAAACAATGCAATCTGCTCTGGTTTTACTCTCTGTGCTCTTCGTCTGTAATAATATTTTCCAGGAAGGTGACACCAAACAGGTTATTGCTGACAAAGTGTTTCCTATCACGCCAATATACCCACGTGCCTTGCATGTGGCGTGTACATATCTCGTCTTGTAGCACGTTTGATCCCGTGTGTCATGCCCTGTTTCCTCCCACCATAATGCTGGCCGCCGTTGTATAAGTGAAATATTCTTCAGTACGGGGTAAAACACCTATCAGATAAATAAATAGATGTATGCCATGTGACGATATGAATCGTCGTCATCCGTGACGTCATTTAACTGTTGACTCCTTTTGTTTGCGCGATTCCGTCCTAATTGCATACTTTACACTTATTTTCTTTGTTCTGTAGAGGTTTGTGTTGAAGGTTCTTCTGGAAAATGACCTTGCGATTATTGATCCCGAACGTTCAGTTTGGTTGACGGATGGTATTCGAATGTATGCTTTGACGCATAGATTCTACATATTTAACCCCGAACAAGCGTGCAAGACAACCTCAAATCCCGTGTCCATCTTTATTCAATCAAAATAGTGATATCCAACATCTTCTACCTTGAATTACAGAGCCATAGTTATTTCTCAAATCCCCGGAAGTCCCTTAATAAATATACATGATGGTATACCCGATAAAATTTCACTTTACAAAGGTAGATCGATACGATAGTAACTCTAAGCTGCTGGGAGTTCAAAACAACACTGGAAAGTGACAAGTATGTGGTATATGGAACAAATTTATTTAACAAAAGGCCAAAAGTAATTCCCTGAACATCCACTTGTTAAATGTCATCAGACTTGGGCAAGTCGAAAAATGCAGCAGGAAATCTGCAAAGTCTTGGTGCTCAGCGACATGAAATTGTGGTCACTTGAACTCGCACAAGTGCAGGGTAGCGTTTTCACAAAGCGGCCTGCATGTAGCCCGCGTGGTTTACCACAGTTGCAATTAATATGCTTTTTATGCCACCAAAACAGCTTATATTCTTAATTTCGTCCCGCGAGAAAACTATCATACGAAAAGAGCATTGATTAGGCTACAATTTGAAGCAGCAGGGGATGCAATTTTTAATTCACAAGCCATGGAAATTGCCTGACGACTTTTTTTTTTAATGTTAACATCAGAAAGAAATAGACGAAATGAAAAGTAAATTTACCGCACCGAAATATACCAGGATACGAAAAAATCACATTACAATTCGAAAGTTGTGACGTCATATATTCTGCCAGTGGCTGCTTTCTCGCACGAGTGCGTCTTAATTTCATATTTTATGTATTTTCTTTGTATTTTGGTGGTAATTGACCTGGAATATCAATCTTGGTTGGGGGCTGGTATACGAATGTCTTATTTTTACGCACAGGCCAACAATTTCCACTGGAAGTTAATCATTTTTGCCAATTTGCTTATTTCTGCGCTCGGTTTACATCACTGCTAGGACTACAGAAGCTTGACATTTGGAGCCTGCGCGACGCACGTAGGTTTCTTTAGGCTTAGCCTCAGCATTGGTGTCCTCGAGGAGAAATATGTAATCAGCATTGATCAAAACATTTTTCAGGTGGAGGTTAAAATCACGTTCTGCATAGCTTTGGAAAAGGAAATTCATGTGTATAGTACTAGAAACAAATGTGACAGATTTTTTGTCTTTTCTAACGTCACTCCTGCTTCATCACCGTGACCCCAGTGACCTCGGCGTTGTTGGAATTGTCTGTACAAAATTTTATAATGGTGACAGTGATGTGAACGTAAAAGTAAATCAAAGAGTAAGTTACTGTAACTACGACCAGTCTACATATTAGACACTTGACAACAATCCATACGGTGGTTCTTGAGAAAATGTTTAAAGGTTTTACACAAAACATGTGACCTAGAAGAACAGATGAAGAATTCTGCTCGCACAAGTACAAATTTACAGAAATGTTGCCACAAAATTTAATCAACCAATCGGTATATATGCATTAAAACACGCATACTGATCACACCATTTGTTCTTTACCTAACCATGCTTAATGAATCTATGAACATTTAGAACAAAAGCCCCTACTGAGATAAGTTGACAAGTAGTTATATGTCACAATTTTCCAGCTATCAAACCGTAGAGTGTGCTTTATTATCGACAGAAGTGGTTACATACGTATAGCAGAACCGTAGAGTGTGCTGTATTATCGACAGAGGTGGTTACATACGTACAGCAGAACCGTAGAGTGTGCTGTATTATCGACAGAGGTGGTTACATACGTATAGCAGAACCGTAGAGTGTGCTGTATTATCGACAGAAGTGGTTACATACATATAGCAGAACCCTAGACTGTGCTGTATTATCGACAGAGGTGGTTACATACGTATAGCAGAACCGTAGAGT
This sequence comes from Liolophura sinensis, assembly GCF_032854445.1. Classification (NCBI taxonomy): domain Eukaryota; kingdom Metazoa; phylum Mollusca; class Polyplacophora; order Chitonida; family Chitonidae; genus Liolophura; species Liolophura sinensis. The sequence goes on from NC_088306.1 coordinate 26,615,549, forward strand.
GTGCTTTATTATCGACAGAAGTGGTTACATATGTATAGCAGAACCGTAGAGTGTGCTGTATTATCGACAGAGGTGGATACATACGTATAGCAGAACTGTAGACTGTGCTGTATTATCGACAGAAGTGGTTACATACGTATAGCAGAACCGTAGAGTGTGCTGTATTATCGACAGAGGTGGTTACATACGTATAGCAGAACCGTAGAGTGTGCTGTATTATCGACAGAGGTGATTACATAAGTATAGCACAACCGTAGACTGTGCTGTATTATCGACAGAAGTGGTTACATACGTACAGCAGAACCGTAGACTATGCTTTATTATCGACAGAGGTGGTTGCATACGTATAGCAGAACTGTAGACTGTGCTGTATTATCGACAGAAGTGGTTACATACGTACAGCAGAACCGTAGACTGTGCTGTATTATCGACAGAGGTGGTTACATACGTATAACAGAACTGTAGACTGTGCTGTATTATCGACTGAAGTGGTTACATACGTACAGCAGAACCGTAAACTGTCTTGTATTATCGACAGAGGTGGTTACATACGTACAGCAGAACCGTAGGGTGTGCTGTATTATCGACAGAAGTGGTTACATACATACAGCAGAACCGTACAGTGTGCTGTATTATCGACAGAAGTGGTTACATACGTATAGCAGAACCGTAGACTGTGCTTTATTATCGACAGAGGTGGTTACATACGTACAGCAGAACGGTAGACTGTGCTGTATTATCGACAGAAGTGGTTACATACGTACAGCAGAACCATAGAGTGTGCTGTATTATCGACAGAGGTGATTACATAAGTATAGCACAACCGTAGACTGTGCTGTATTATCGACAGAAGTGGTTACATACGTACAGCAGAACCGTAGACTGTGCTGTATTATCGACAGAGGTGGTTACATACATATAACAGAACTGTAGACTGTGCTGTATTATCGACAGAAGTGGTTACATACGTGCAGCAGAACTGTAAACTGTGCTGTATTATCGACAGAGGTGGGTACATACGTACAGCAGAACCGTAGGGTGTGCTGTATTTTCGACAGAGGTGGTTACATACATACAGCAGAACCGTAGAGTGTGCTGTATTATCGACAGAAGTGGTTACATACGTATAGCAGAATCGTAGAGGGTGCTTTATTATCGACAGAGGTGGTTACATACGTACAGCAGAACCGTAGACTGTGCTGTATTATCGACAGAAGTGGTTACATACGTACAGCAGAACCGTAGACTGTGCTGTATTATCGACAGAGGTGGTTACATACGTATAGCAGAACCGTAGAGTGTGCTGTATTATCGACAGAAGTGGTTACATAAGTATAGCAGAACCGTAGACTATGCTTTATTATCGACAGAGGTGGTTACATACGTATAGCAGAACCGTAGACTGTGCTGTATTATCGACAGAGGTGGTTACATACGTATAGCAGAACCGTAGACTATGCTGTACTATCGACAGAGGTGGTTACATACGTATAGCAGAACCGTAGACTGTGCTTTGTCATCGACAGAGGTGGTTACATACGTACAGCAGAACCGTAGACTGTGCTTTGTCATCGACAGAGGTGGTTACATACGTATAGCAGAACCGTAGACTGTGCTTTATTATCGACAGAGGTGGTTACATACGTATAGCAGAACCGTAGAGTGTGCTGTATTATCGACAGAAGTGGTTACATACGTATAGCAGAACCGTAGAGTGTGCTGTATCATCGACAGAGGTGGTTACATACGTACAGTAGAACCGTAGACTGTGCTGTATTATCGACAGAGGTGGTTACATACGTATAACAGAACTGTAGACTGTGCTGTATTATCGACAGAAGTGGTTACATACGTACAGCAGAACCGTAAACTGTGCTGTGTTATCGACAGAGGTGGTTACATACGTACAGCAGAACCGTAGGGTGTGCTGTATTATCGACAGAGGTGGTTACATACGTACAGCAGAACCGTAGACTGTGCTTTATTATCGACAGAGGTGGTTACATTAGGCGAGCCAGCCACCGAGCTTACTTGTTACATATCTGTTTACATACTGACAATTGTATATTCCTTCCACTCGGACCCCTTGCTTAGTGAATGGTACATCATAAAAGACAGGATGCCCATTTTAACACACCATTATGGTATGAAAGTACATTTATTACGTTGTCGAAATTTATGAAGTAAATATCTTGCACCAGTGGTAAAATTATACTTGTGAATGTTGATGTGCTTCTTGGAAACCAAGGTTATAAAGGACTAGGCACAAGTGCAAATGCATAACATCAGTCCATTTGCATCTAATGTCATGAAAAATCTGCACATAAATCTTTGGATACAGACAGTAACCTTTATTGGATTTCAGGTGAGATATGTCCATACGAGACTCTTGTTAATACCAGCCTGACAGTCGATGGCATTCTGCTGAGCAGCACCACAACCCAGATGTTGCCATCAGAATGTTTTGATGTTTGTAACAACAACGGCACCGATGACCACCTTGAATGCTGGGCTTTCAACATTAACCCAGCTACAGACGAATGTGTGCTCTACTATACAGCAGACCCGTACCTTGCAACTAACGTCTCTTATCACATTTACAAACCTGACTATGTGCTCCATATCAAGCAATGCTTCAATGGTGAGTTTTTATTTCTCAGCCACTCATTTTTGTATTTAATTCGGCTAAACCCAAGTACTATAGGGCGTGTAATTTACTGCTATTTAGCATTTATATGAAGAGTTAAAATAAAACAGTAACTGAGGTAAATTGGCAAGAATCCTGGTTCAGAAATGCAGCCTAAACAGCCAGAACTGGCATCGAACACGCCACCTCACTGGTTACGGACATGGGGGCTGTTTGTCGAAAGGAACTTAAGCCCGTTGTAGACTTAGGCTCTCTCTTTAATTCTTAAAATTTACGACGTCACCGTTTCTCAAACAAATTTACGCCCTCGACAGGTGTTAAATTTTGAGCCCACGATAAGATGTCTGAGTTCGGTCGTAACAATGAAAAACGTGCAAATATGGCGACAATTTTGTGCGCTCAAGGCGAGAAGTTATCGTTTTTTGCCATAAACCGCTGGAAGAAATAGACGAGGAAAGCATTCGCGCCCGGTACCGTCTCTCCTCCACTTTGATAATGTTGTTGTTGAAAGTCATCCAGCCAGCCCTACAGAGCAAATCTGCCAGTGGCCATGCCATTCCTCCGTTACAACAGCTATTTGTTGCCTTGGCATTTTACACCATATGCTCGTTTCAGTTAACTCTGGCTGATCTTCTGAACGTGTCAGTGTCTACTGTGAGTCGATGTGTTAGATCGGTCTCGAAGGCAATTAGAGATCGCGACTTAAATTCCCTACTGCGGTTGAAGTCTTCGCGCCAACAACTGGGGCTTTCACTGTATTTGTGACTTTCCAAACGTTATTGAATGTATGGATACCTATACTCATATACTGATACCTATTAAAGTACCTACAGCTGATGAAGAGGAACCCAGTTTGTTAGGGAGGATGGGGTACCATGCGATTAATGTACAAGCCGCATGTAAACCATAACCTTCGATGAGTGTTTCAGCTGTCAAAATATTAGTGTCGTGTTTAGAAACACTCGTCACCGCCTAGACTTAGTCAATGAGTCAAGCGATATAATTTGCTATAAATAGAAACTTGGGGCTTGTATTCACATAACTTATTCTAGAAGGTGTTAATCATAGAGTTTTGTTGAACATCAAAAAACAATATTTATCATATTTAGTAAAGAATGAAATATCACTGAAAAAACAACAACAAAGAAGATTAGTATAATTGCTATTTCTTTAGTTCACACTGCATACAGATTTTAAATAGTATTTTGAAGAGCATGTAGGCACTTGACATGTACATTTAATAGGTCTGTCTTTTTGTTTGTGATAAATTTATAGTTTTAGCCCTTACGCCGTATGTAAATATTTTATGTATATAATTAAAATGTATGTGACACATCATAACTGTGTCAGTGTTTTTGTATCTTTTTGTTTATATTTCTTAACATTATTAGCTTTTTACAGATTTGTTTATTTCATTGATGTTTAACACCATACATCAGAATATTTCCTTTGTAGGAGTTTTAACCCTAATTTGTTACACAGGCCTAATGTATTTAATTTTTCACATAACTGATATAATTGTTCATGACTTAATTACCTGTCTGTATCTCCAAGCCAGGTATGGTGAGAATCACTGATTCAATAGTGTTGCAAATTTCTACTAAAGATATTAAAAGCAGTAACTTTCTCCAGTTCTAGTGAGAAGACTAATACTAAAATGCCATTAATATAGTCCCTAATGTCTGAAAAAACATACCCTACCGTAACGATTTAAAGGTGAAGAAAAGACAAAATATCAGAGGAAAGAGCATGAAAACTTATTTGCTAGTATGGTCTTCAGTATTTTTTTGATTTTATTTTCTTTCTGGGGATAAGAGTACAGTATTGAATATATTTGTGCATGGTGGGCGTTTGGGAACATCTCTTGGTATACACTGTATTTGCATAATAAATTTATTTGAATGTAAATTTGTTGATATCCAAACATAAGCATTTAAAATGAACTATAATGGTAATTATGAATAAAATAAATAAAAAAAATGTAGAAATACCTATATCCCAAAAGGCAGAGCCAGAGGACACTGGCACGTCATCATGATCTTCAGCCATGATACCAGGGAGGCTCTCACCTGTTTAAATCTAGTGATGTATGTAAAAAATAATTTTCCATTATTTGTTTCACTTGGCTTTAAGCTAATGATCTAAAAAAACAGCAAAATACTATCCATCTTCAAGTTTAATAGTGAATATAAATGCACCGGGCGACACAAATTTCATTCCATGCTGTAAGGGCGAGCCAACACTAAAAAATAAAAAAATGGAATTAAGAAACCCTGAAAATCCATCTATTATTTTGTCTGATTTTAAAGGTTTAGGGGATTTACCAGAATTTACAGCCATGTAAATATGTCTTTAACAGGAACAATTGCTAGGACATTACACATTTTCCATTACATTGTCTTTCAGTTTTATTTTTATACCCTCCAACAACATTTACAAAAATTTGTTCGGTGTGTAAAGCAAAAATCTAAATTGATCTGGCCTTATAATGTACTATTGAAAAATGTTATCTATGTTGGCAGTTGATTGCCACCGAGCCAAACTACATGTATTGCGTGTATGACATTGACTTGTGTACAACTGAATCACCCATTTCTTGAGAGTCTAATGTCGCATACTCCATGTGATTGTAAATTCCATTTAGTCTCACTATTTCCTATTCAAACATATTTTTCTGTTTACCCAAAGATGGAATGTAAACGTGAAACTTAACAATAATGCTGTACTCACTGGAATTGTAGGAGTCTTACCCTTCCTCAAGTCTGTCAACACAGCTCTCCTCAATCACACTCACCATCTGGAAGACAAAAACATTGAAACACATGTATGGCAGGCCCTAATACAAATCTACACGAGGGTATTTTATATATTAGAAATCTATGCTTGACAAGACTACACTGTATTGTTTATGAACTGAGAAAACTTACTCTGCTTTTTATTATGCTTAATTTACTTTTCTGCATTAATTAACTTTAAGACCTATATATTATTGCAGAATCAGAATTCCCATGTATCTGAACTGCTGTCCCACATGTAGGCCCACATACCTTCAGTTCCTGGTCATTCCCATGTTTCTGAACTGCTGTCTCACATGTAGGCCCACATCAGATACCTTCGGTTCGAAATCATTCCCATGTTTCTGAACTGCTGTCTCACATGTAGGCCCACATCAGGTACCTTCAGTTCCAAGTCATTCCATTGTTGCTACACTGCTGTCTCACATGTAGGCCCACATCAGATACCTTCAGTTCCAAGTCATTCCCATGTTTGTGAACTGCTGTCTCACATGTAGGCCCACATCAGATACCTTCAGCTCCAAGTCATTCCCATGTTTGTGAACTGCTGTCTCACATGTAGGCCCACATCGGATACCTTCAGTTCCAAGTCATTCACATGTTTGTGAACTGCTGTCTCACATGTAGGCCCACATCGGATACCTTCAGTTCCAAGTCATTCACATGTTTGTGAACTGCTGTCTCACATGTAGGCCCACATCAGATACCTTCAGCTCCAAGTCATTCCCATGTTTGTGAACTGCTGTCTCACATGTAGGCCCACATCAGATACCTTTAGTTCCAAGTCATTCCCATGTTCCTGAACTGCTGCCTCACATGTAGGCCCACATCAGATACCTTCATTTCCAGGTCATTCCCATGTTCCTAAACTTCTGTCTCACCTGTAGGCCCACATCAAATACCTTCAGTTTCAAGTCAATCCCATGTTTGTAAACTGCTGCCTCACATGTAGGCCCACAAGAGATATCTTCAGTTCCAAGTCATTCCCATGTTTGTAAACTTCTGTCTCACATGTAGGCCCACATCAGATACCTTTAGTTCTAAGTCATTCCCATGTTTGTGAACTGCTGTCTCAAATGTAGGCCCGCATCAGATACCTTCAGTTCCAAGTCATTCCATTGTTGCTAAACTGCTGTCTCACATGTAGACCCACACCAGATACCTTCAGTTTCAAGTCATCCCCATGTTTGTGAACTGCTGTCTCACATGTAGGCGCACACCAGATACCTTCAGTTCCAGGTCATTCGCATGTTTGTGAACTGCTGTCTCACATGTAGGCCCACATCAGATACCTTCAGCTCCTAGTCATTCCCATGTTTGTGAACTGCTGTCTCACATGTAGGCCCACATCAGATACCTTTACTTCCAAGTCAATCCCATGTTTGTGAACTGCTGTCCCACATGTAGGCCCACATCGGATACCTTCAGTTTCAAGTCATTTCCACGTTTCTGAACTGCTGTCTCACATGTAGGCCCACATCAAATATCTTCTGTTCGAATTCATTCCTACATTTGTGAACTTCTGTCTCACATGTAGGCCCACATCAGATACCTTCACTTCCAAGTCATTCCCATGTCTGTGAACTGCTGTCTCACATGTAGGCCCACATCAGATATCTTCAGTTCCAGGTCATTCCCACGTTTCTGAACTGCTGTCTCACATGTAGGCCCACATCAGACACCTTCAGTTCCAAGACATTCCCATGTTTCTGAACTGCTGTCCCATATGTAGGCCCACATCGGATACCTTCAGTTCCAAGTCATTTCCATGTTTGTGAACTGCTGTCTCACATGTAGGCCCACATGAGATACCTTCAGTTCCAGGTCATTCCCATGCTTATGAAATGCTGTCTCACATGCAGGCCCACATGAGATACCTTCAGTTCCAAGTCATTCCCATGTTTTAGAACTGCTGTCTCACATGTAGGCCCACACCAGATACCTTTAGTTCTAAGTCATTCCCATATTTCTGAACTGCTGTCTCACATGTAGGCCCACATCAGATACCTTCAGTTCCAAGTCATTCCATTGTTGCTAAACTGCTGTCTCACATGTTAGCCCACATCAGATACCTTCAGTTCCAAGTCATTCCCATGTTTGTAAACTGCTGTCCCACATGTAGGCCCACATCAGATACCTTCAGTTTCAAGTCATTCCCGTGTTTCTGATCTGCTGTCTCACATGTAGGCGCACATCAGGTACCTTCAGTTCCAGGTCATTCCCATGTTTGTGAACTGCTGTCCCACATGTAGGCCCACATCAGATACCTTCAGTTTCAAGTCATTCCCATGTTTCTGAACTGCTGTCTCACATGTAGGCCCACCTCAGATACCTTCACTTCCAAGTCATTCCCATGTTTGTGAACTGCTGTCTCACATGTAGGCCCACATTAGATATCTTCAGTTCCAGGTCATTCCCACGTTTCTGAACTGCTGTCTCACATGTAGGCCCACATCAGATACCTTCAGTTCCAAGACATTCCCATGTTTCTGAACTGCTGTCCCATATGTAGGCCCACATCGGATACCTTTAGTTCCAAGTCATTCCAATGTTTGTGAACTGCTGTCTCACATGTAGGCCCACATGAGATACCTTCAGTTCCAAGTCATTCCCATGCTTATGAAATGCTCTCTCACATGCAGGCCCACATGAGATACCTTCGGTTCCAAGTCAATCCCATGTTTGTGAACTGCTGTCTCACATGTAGGCCCACATCGGATACCTTTAGTTTCAAGTCATTCCCACGTTTCTGAACTGCTGTCTCACATGTAGGCCCACATCAAATATCTTCTGTTCGAATTCATTCCTACGTTTGTGAACTGCTGTCTCACATGTAGGCCCACATCAGATACCTTCACTTTCAAGTCATTCCCATGTCTGTGAACTGCTGTCTCACATGTAGGCCCACATCAGATATCTTCAGTTCCAGGTCATTCCCACGTTTCTGAACTGCTGTCTCACATGTAGGCCCACATCAGACACCTTCAGTTCCAAGACATTCCCATGTTTCTGAACTGCTGTCCCATATGTAGGCCCACATCGGATACACTCAGTTCCAAGTCATTCCCATGTTTGTGAACTGCTGTCTCACATGTAGGCCCACATCAGATACCTTCAGTTTCAAGTCATTCCCACGTTTCTGAACTGCTGTCTCACATGTAGGCCCACATCAAATATCTTCTGTTCGAATTCATTCCTACGTTTCAGAACTGCTGTCTCAAATGTAGGCCCACATCAGATACCTTCACTTCCAAGTCATTCCCATGTCTGTGAACTGCTGTCTCACATGTAGGCCCACATCAGATATCTTCAGTTCCAGGTCATTCCCACGTTTCTGAACTGCTGTCTCACATGTAGGCCCACATCAGACACCTTCAGTTCCAAGTCATTCCCATGTTTGTGAACTGCTGTCTCACATGTAGGCCCACATCAGATACCTTCAGTTCCAGGTCATTCCCATGCTTATGAAATGCTGTCTCACATGCAGGCCCACATGAGATACCTTCAGTTCCAAGTCATTCCCATGTTTTAGAACTGCTGTCTCACATGTAGGCCCACACCAGATACCTTTAGTTCTAAGTTATTCCCATATTTCTGAACTGCTGTCTCACATGTAGGCCCGCATCAGAAACCTTCAGTTCCAAGTCATTCCATTGTTGCTAAACTGCTGTCTCACATGTTAGCCCACATCAGATACCTTCAGTTCCAAGTCATTCCCATGTTTGTAAACTGCTGTCACACATGTAGGCCCACATCAGATACCTTCAGTTTCAAGTCATTCCCGTGTTTCTGATCTGCTGTCTCACATGTAGGGGCACATCAGGTACCTTCAGTTCCAGGTCATTCCCATGTTTCTGAACTGCTGTCCCACATGTAGGCCCGCATCAGATACCTTCACTTTCAAGTCATTCGCATGTTTCTGAACTGCTGTCTCACATGTAGGCCCACATGAGATACCTTCAGTTCCAAGTCATTCCCATGTTTGTGAACTGCTGTCTCACATATAGGCCCACATCAGATATCTTCAGTTCCAGGTCATTCCCACGTTTCTGAACTGCTGTCTTACATGTAGGCCCACATCAGACACCTTCAGTTCCAAGTCATTCCCATGTTTGTGAACTGCTGTCTCACATGTAGGCCCACATCAGATACCTTCAGTTCCAGGTCATTCCCATGCTTATGAAATGCTGTCTCACATGCAGGCCCACATGAGATACCTTCAGTTCCAAGTCATTCCCATGTTTTAGAACTGCTGTCTCACATGTAGGCCCACACCAGATACCTTTAGTTCTAAGTCATTCCCATATTTCTGAACTGCTGTCTCACATGTAGGCCCACACCAGATACCTTTAGTTCTAAGTCATTCCCATATTTCTGAACTGCTGTCTCACATGTAGGCCCGCATCAGATACCTTCAGTTCCAAGTCATTCCATTGTTGCTAAACTGCTGTCTCACATGTTAGCCCACATCAGATACCTTCAGTTCCAAGTCATTCCCATGTTTGTAAACTGCTGTCCCACATGTAGGCCCACATCAGATACCTTCAGTTTCAAGTCATTCCCGTGTTTCTGATCTGCTGTCTCACATGTAGGGGCACATCAGGTACCTTCAGTTCCAGGTCATTCCCATGTTTCTGAACTGCTGTCCCACATGTAGGCCCGCATCAGATACCTTCACTTTCAAGTCATTTGCATGTTTCTGAACTGCTGTCTCACATGTAGGCCCACATGAGATACCTTCAGTTCCAAGTCATTCCCATGTTTGTGAACTGCTGTCTCACATGTAGGCCCACATCAGATATCCTCAGTTCCAGGTCATTCCCACGTTTCTGAACTGCTGTCTTATATGTAGGCCCACATCAGACACCTTCAGTTCCAAGTCATTCCCATGTTTGTGAACTGCTGTCTCACATGTAGGCCCACATCAGATACCTTCAGTTCCAGGTCATTCCCATGCTTATGAAATGCTGTCTCACATGCAGGCCCACATGAGATACCTTCAGTTCCAAGTCATTCCCATGTTTTAGAACTGCTGTCTCACATGTAGGCCCACACCAGATACCTTTAGTTCTAAGTCATTCCCATATTTCTGAACTGCTGTCTCACATGTAGGCCCGCATCAGATACCTTCAGTTCCAAGTCATTCCATTGTTGCTAAACTGCTGTCTCACATGTTAGCCCACATCAGATACCTTCAGTTCCAAGTCATTCCCATGTTTGTAAACTGCTGTCCCACATGTAGGCCCACATCAGATACCTTCAGTTTCAAGTCATTCCCGTGTTTCTGATCTGCTGTCTCACATGTAGGCGCACATCAGGTACCTTCAGTTCCAGGTCATTCCCATGTTTCTGAACTGCTGTCCCACATGTAGGCCCGCATCAGATATCTTCACTTTCAAGTCATTCCCATGTTTCTGAACTGCTGTCTCACATGTAGGCCCACATGAGATACCTTCAGTTCCAAGTCATTCCCATGTTTGTGAACTGCTGTCTCACATGTAGGCCCACATCAGATATCTTCAGTTCCAGGTCATTCCCACGTTTTTGAACTGCTGTCTCACATGTAGGCCCACATCAGATACCTTCAGTTCCAAGACATTCCCATGTTTGTGAACTGCTGTCCCATATGTAGGCCCACATCGGATACCTTTAGTTCCAAGTCATTCCCATGTTTGTGAACTGCTGTCTCACATGTAGGCCCACATGAGATACCTTCAGTTCCAAGTCATTCCCATGCTTATGAAATGCTCTCTCACATGCAGGCCCACATGAGATACCTTTGGTTCCAAGTCATTCCCATGTTTTAGAACTCCTGTCTCACATGTAGGCCCACACCAGATACCTTTAGTTCTAAGTCATTCCCATATTTCTGAACTGCTGTCTCACATGTAGGCCCGCATCAGATACCCTTAGTTCCAAGTCATTCCATTGTTGCTAAACTGCTGTCTCACATGTTAGCCCACATCAGATACCTTCAGTTCCAAGTCATTCCCATGTTTGTAAACTGCTGTCCCACATGTAGGCCCACATCAGATACCTTCAGTTTCAAGTCATTCACGTGTTTCTGATCTGCTGTCTCACATGTAGGCCCACATCAGGTACCTTCAGTTCCAGGTCATTACCATGTTTCTGAACTGCTGTCCCACATGTAGGCCCGCATCAGATACCTTCAGTTTCAAGTCATTCCCATGTTTCTGAACTGCTGTCTCACATGTAGGCCCACATGAGATACCTTCAGTTCGAAGTCATTCCCATGTTTGTGAACTGCTGTCTTACATGTAGGCCCACATCACATACCTTCAATTTCAAGTCATTCCCGTGTTTCTGAACTGCTGTCTTACATGTAGGCGCACATCAGATACCTTCAGTTCCAAGTCATTCCCATGTTTGTGAACTGCTTTCCCACATGTAGGCCTGCATCGAATAACTTCAGTTTCAAGTCATTCCCATGTTTGTGAACTCCTGTCTCACATGTATGCCCACATGAGATATCTTCAGTTCCAGGTCTTTCCCATGTTTGTGAACTGCTGTCTCACATGTAGGCCCACATCACATACCTAAAGTTCCAAGTCATTCCCATGTTTCTGATCTCCTGTCTCACATGTAGGCACACATCAGATACCTTCAGTTCCAGGTCATTTCCATGTTTGTGAACTGCTGTCTGACATGTAGGCCCACATCAGATACCTTCAGTTTCAAGTCATTCCCATGTTTGTGAACTGCTGTCTCACATGTAGGCCCACATCAGATAACTTTATTTCCAAGTCAATCCCATGTTTGTGAACTGCTGTCTCACATGTAGGCCCACATCAGATATCTTTAGTTACAGGTCATTCCATTGTTGCTAAACTGCTGTCTCACATGTAGGCTCACACCAGATACCTTCACTTCGAAGTCATTCCCATGTTTGTGAACTGCTGTCTCACATGTAGGCCCACATCAGATACCTTCAGTTCCAGGTAATTTTATCATGTTTGTGAACTGCTGTCTCACATGTAGGCCCACATCAGATACCTTTAGCTCCAAGTCATTCCCGTGTTTCTGATCTGCTGTCTCACATGTAGGCGCACATCAGATACCTTTAGTTCCAGGTCATTCCCATGTTTGTGAACTGCTGTCTCACATGTAAGCCCACATGAGATACTTTCAGTTCCAAGTCATTCCCATGTTTTAGAACTGCTGTCTCACATGTAGGCACACATCAGATACCTTTACCTCCAAGTCAATCCCATGTTTGTGAACTGCTGTCTCACATGTAGGCCCACATCAGATACCTTTAGTTACAGGTCATTCCATTGTTGCTAAACTGCTGTCTCACATGTAGGCCCACATCAGATACCTTTAGTTACAGGTCATTCCATTGTTGCTAAACTGCTGTCTCACATGTAGGCTCACACCAGATACCTTTAGTTCCAAGTCATTCTCATGTTTGTGAACTGCTGTCTCACATGTAGGCCCACATCAGATACCTTCAGTTCGAAGTCATTCCCATGTTTGTGAACTGCTGTCTCACATGTAGGCCCACATCAGATACCTTCAGTTCCAAGTCATTCCCATGTTGGTGAACATCTGTCTCACATGTAGGCCCACATCAGATAGCTTCAGTTCCAGGTCATTCCCATGTTTGTGAACTGCTGTCTCACATGTAGGCCCTCATCAGATACCTTTACTTCCAAGTCAATCCCATGTTTGTGAACTGCTGTCTCACATGTAGGCCCACATGGGATACCTTTAGTTCCAGGTCATTCCATTGCTGGTAAACTGCTGTCTCACATGCAGGCCCACATGAGATACCTTCAGTTCCAGGTCATTCCCATGTTTGTGAACTGCTGTCTCACATGTAGGCCCACATCAGATACCTTTAGTTCGAATTCATTCCCATGTTTGTGAACTGCTGTCTCACATGTAGGCCCACATCAGATACCTTCAGCTCCTAGTCATTCCCATGTTTGTGAACTGCTGTCTCACATGTAGGCCCGCATCAGATACCTTCAGTTTCAAGTCATTCCATTGTTGCTAAACTGCTGTCTCACATGTAGACCCACATCAGATATCTTCAGTTCCAAGTCATTCCCATGTTTGTGAACTGCTGTCTCACATGTAGGCCCACATGAGATACCTTCAGTTCCAAGTCATTCCCATGTTTCTGTTCTGCTGTCTCACATGTAGGCGCACGTCAGATACCTTCAGTTCCAGGTCATTCCCATGTTTGTGAACTGCTGTCTCACATGTAGGCCCACATCGGATACCTTCAGTTTCAAGTCATTCCCATGTTTGTGAACTGCTGTCTCACATGTAGGCCCACGTCAGATACCTTCAGTTCCAAGTCATTCCCATGTTTGTGAACTTCTGTCTCACATGTAGGCTCACATGAGATACCTTCAGTTTCAAGTCATTCATAAGTTTCTGAACTGCTGTCTCACATGTCATCTACTTTAGTTCCAAGTCAGACACTGAATTTCTGTCCACCCGTCCTTCTGCTGTCAGCCCGCACCTTTGCTGCCTTTGTTTTTGTTTGCCTGGTCAAATCCTTCCACTGTTGTATCGTCAAATAATGTAATTCCTGGCTTTGGTGTAGATATCTTTCTTAAGGTATAAATCTGTCTGTGCTTCGCGGATGTACATGTGCACATATTCCGATATTTGTAAGTATTTTATCGTTGTTTGTTAAAAGTACCTCTGTGTAATTTTCTCCCATCTTTTCCGCTTTAAAATATCTGTAAATGAATTGGTCTGCTTGTGGAAAAAAGGTCTGTTGAAATTCAACGACCCCGTTCACAAGTAAATCCACGTCTGTACGCGAAAAATTACTATTTCTCTTGATACATATAGCCTTGTTTACATGTACCGATATGTCAAGTATGTAATGAACGGTGCAAAATATTTAGATTTCAGTGTCGTCTGCATGTCAGTGCGTGTACTTTTTTTTACCTTCTTTCAGTGAAGAGTTCCAGGTTCTGCCCTTAGCTATGTCGTTGCTAGGTCGTAGTAGTTACGCCTCCGGGAAACGTGCTTTAAGAAACGGACGTAACGGAAAAAGTTAGTCCGTCAAAAATACCCTACGCTTTCGTAAAGTTAGGGCGTTTTTGAGAAATAGGTCTCACCTTTAACCATCATGTTTACAGTTACGCTAAGATGGCGCAACCATGGCCGCGCAAGAGTTCCAGATTAAACCATGAAAAAACGGGATACTAAACGCGTCACAAAAAATAATTACACATCATTTGTTGCCTGTATCCTTAATTCTTTCTCTTCTTAAACATTATTTTCCAAGGTTAGATGTGATCGCAGCTTATGGTTCTCACCGTCATTGATTTGTGCAATACAACGTTTGGTGCAAGGCAGAAGATTTAAGAAGAAATTGTAGCGGTGCATAGATAGTGCTGCTTTTGAGTGGTTTGTTTTTTGTGGGTACCAAATTCCTCAACTAGAATTTTACTGTTGTCACGCAGGATTTTTTGCACTTGTTAATCTAAACGGGCTTGTTATCTAATGTTCACAGTATTTTCGGCACAGCGCACCTTTCCTGAAGTATATAGCCTAGCTACGTATCCCCTGATCAACTGCTCGACAGATAGTCAATTTCCTATAGATCCTACAGTTGTATCGGCTTCCCAGGATGTGTCCTCATTTCCCACATCTGCTGTTTCGACTTCTGCGCATCAATTTACGATTACTTCAGCTGTTTCAACGTCTGCGCATCCATCACCATACGCATCTGCCGTTTTAAGGTTTACTGATCTGCCCACATCACCATTTGACGATTATACGTCTGTGCATGACTCTGCATTTCCACCTAGTGTTTCAACACCTAAGGATCAGTCCACATTTCCACAGGGTATTTCGATCCCTAAGAAGCAGTCCACATTTCCACCCAATGCTTCAACGCCTAAGGATGATCAGTTCACATTTCCATCTGATGCTTCAACGCCCAAGGATGATCAGTCCACATTTCCACCTGATGCTTCAACGCCTAAGGATAATCAGCCCACATTTCCACCTGATTCTTCAACGCTTAAGGATGATCAGTCCACATTTTCATCTGATGCTTTAACGCCTAAGGATAATCAGCCCACATTTCCACCTGATGCTTCAACGCCCAAGGATGATCAGTCCACATTTCCACCTGATGCTTCAACGCCTAAGGATAATCAGCCCACATTTCCACCTGATTCTTCAACGCTTAAGGATGATCAGTCCACATTTTCATCTGATGCTTTAACGCCTAAGGAAGATCAGCCCACATTTCCACCTGATGCTTCAACGCCTAAGGATGATCAGTCCACATTTCCACCTGATGCTTCAACGCCTAAGGATGATCAGTCCACATTTCCACCTGATGTTTCTACGCCTAATGATGATCAGTCCACATTCCCACTGGGTGTATCGACCCCTAAGGATGACTTCACATTTATATCTGATGTTTTAACGTCCACGAGTCACTCCACGTTTACATCTGATGTTTCAATGCCTAAGGATAAGTCCAGATTTACACGTGATCCTTTACCGTCCACACGTCACTCCACAGTTACACCTGATGCTTCAACGATTAAGAATCAGTTCACATTTCACAGATTTTCGTCTGTTGACATGAATTTGACGGAGAATAAAGTGATCCCAACTCAAGGTACGGTCATTTATTTGTTCATTTGTAGAACTCAGTACTCAAGAATTTTCCACCTATTTCACGGTGGTCAGTTGTGTGGGCCTAACAAACCGTGGTAAAATATCGATCCTTAGTATGTCACTGATGGACGCTCCTACGGGTTTATTTTTTACACCAGTTACATGTATTTAGGTTCTCAGTTATATAACATTTGATATTTTTAAAGTGCTAGTGAAGTACCCCATATGGGCATATGAGAGCTGTTGTTTTACATGTGTAGGAGAAAGAGACAAATGCAAGTTTTCACCGTTATTTTTAGCACATAATTAGGTCGGTTTAATGGTATGGTATTGTGTATGTTGCTTAGGTGATATACGACATTTTGAGCCTTTTATAGTTGGGAGGCTCTTAAGGGCAAGCTGGAATCTGTAAAAACAAACACACATCAGTGTGCGGTTTAAAACTGCTGTTTCCTTTGTTTCAGTGTCGCAGCCTCGGAGTCGAAACTTGTGCTGCTGTCGTTCTAAAATGAAGCCGGTTGTAGACAAAGAACGGTTTCTGAATGATCTGCTATCCACGATGAACCTCAACAGAACACAACTGTCCTCGTATAGAAGGAGGTATTACAGCGTCGGAGATGACCGACCATTGGCCATTGGGATGGGGTACGCTGGTCTCGTGTTTATCGTTGTGACATTTCTAATTATAATTTTATCAGACGCTGCAACTGCTCTATCAAAGTAAATCTGGTTCCTTGGACTTTCCAAGTAATTGTAGAGTTGGTATGTTTGTGCATTGACACAAATATATGAACAGTTGCATTCAAAGCGCAGCTGAATTACACATTTATTATCGTTAACTTACATACCAGCTTGGTACACAGTTTGAACGCCAAGGCAACGTCATTCGCAGTTTCATCACCACCTGTCTCCTTGTATCCTGTCGCCCAGAGTTTCAAACTTTTAACATTAAAACTCATACCTGCGTAGACAATTTCCATCATTTTGATACCCAGCATGCATCTGCACAAAAAAATAATAGATTGGCAGCGAGAAAAGCTTTTATACCCTAAAATACACATAATTACATTCGTTTCCTCATTCCAGTGTGTTTAGTATGTTGCTTGGTGAACCGTCGTTTGTTCACAGGTGTGTAAACTCTTAGAAGAATAACGGTGTTTGTACATCACATACTTCTCTAAAATATCGGGACAAAATATAAAATAGGCAAACCCTTAGACGGAACGAAGGGTGGAGGCCAACATATACACGTATAGAGTTTTAGACAAATTAATAACTATAATATTATCTACATTAAAAGTGGCTGAAATAGTGAACAACTAATTTGTCAAACATGTATTTGTGCCTGTGGTGCATTTCTACATTCTATAATTTGTATGTTTTTTAAACGCTGTTTGCGCGGCCATTATTAGGAAAGAGTCTTTCGCTTATAATTGGCTGTTCCATCAGCCCCACGCCCTGCTTCAGCATGGATAATTAAAATGGGGTCGACAGAAGAAAAATAAAAATTCAAAAGTCATTTATATTCATAGTTATTTCATTTCTACTTCACGCCATATTCAAGAATATTTCCCTTTATGGGACGCCGGCCAGCATTATGGCGGGAGGAAACCTGGTTGTCCCCCCGGGGTAACGCACCACCATCCGCAGGTTGCCGACAGACCTTCCCACATACGGTTGAGAGGAGGGGTAATCACTGAAAATTGATGCTAGGATTCTGGTAGATGTTAGATGTATGACATGTATGATATAAACCTAGTGAAACCTTAGATTCTTTGCTTTGAAATAAGAATTTGTTGCAGGCTGTCAACTTATGCCGGTAATACCCATGATAAGTTACCAGCTCCGACATAGATCAATCTGGATGGTCTTATGTCGTAACCTTATGTGACTGATACTCTTTTCTGGCTTATTGCCTTATACATCAGTGCTAACTGTCCATGTTTGTTGCTCTAACACAAAACAGTGATTTTCTTAATTTACATGTTAATATTCATTTTAGATACAGAGAGCATACGTGAACTATGAATAAAATATACAAATGTTCTGCAAGACCTGTAAAAGACTTCTCTATCTGGTTTCATTTACCCATAAAATTGGCCTAGACCATGTAAGTGAGTAATTTTTATGTACGACATAAAAATAATTGCATAATTAGTTGAAAAAGAATTTAAGAAGAAGTACCACATAAATTCGCTGCATGTGCAAAATATATGCATTTAACAAACGAGTTTATAGTGAGAACATTGCGACCTCTGACCATGCCTGACCGTGTGACATAAATCAGAGGTACAAGTACACACTTCAAAAAAATTGTATCATTTAGGTTACAACTGTTTGCTGTAATAGGTGTAAGGTGCGCAGGTACCCGTCTTCTCTGGGCGTAGTTACCCTAGGCCTGCCTGTTCTTGGCCTGTCCGATGTCTGCCCTGTCTGTCGGTAACGTTGCATCAAACTTGACACAGTTACACGACAGCAGCCGAAGGTCCTTGCAATGTCGGATTTTTCAACCTTCTGCGTTGTCTCAAAACAAATTCGTGTGGGGTTATATGACCGTTGTCGCACATGGGAATATGCTTCATACAATGTTTTCCTACAATAATTTGGTTTTGATTTGCTGAAAAGGCTGGTTAACTTTAACTCACGGGGTCGTAAAGTAACTTTTGGCCGCCATTTCACATGATCAGACGCCATTTACACTTTACTTGCTGCAACATGCATTATTCGTTGTAGGCCTACACATGCTTATGTCTCTACTTCTGTTGGATACCTGTTTACCCATTTTATGAATCGAGTGTGATGTAGTTGAAAGTAAATGAAATATATGGTCACTGACAAGACAACATAGTAAAAGTAACTAAACTACTCGATTTTTGTACAATTATGTTGTTTTTGCGTACGGCCGCCTATGGGATAAGAGGCCCAAACAGGCCTACGCCTTATGGCGTAAGTTAAATTGTGAACTGCCTTTTCCTTTATTAAAAAAATAAATAAACTGAATGAGCGTTTCTTAGTAAAATGTAGTTAAACATTCCATTCCAAAAACATAAATTTTCTTTTAAGTCAGCCAATTGAAACCGTAAGTCTTTTGCAGCTACAGTACACAGACTGAACCAATCGCTGGATTGCACGTGATTGCTAGGATACCTCAATGCTGAACCTTCACTCGTCTTCTCCTTTAGGATCTAACGCCAACTTCGACTCAAAGTGGCCTAGAAAGAAAACGCCGATTAAAAGATTAACGGTGATTTTGTGTAATACGGTAGTGAAAATTATAAGCGTACGGTGCTGATAATTTTCAGATTCTGGTGAGAATGACACTTTCGTGTCATTTCTTGTCTTGTCATAATCCTTTCAACATGGCAGCTATGATAAAACCGGAAATTTGGCGGTCATATTTACCGTGTCTCTCGAATGCGACGGGTAAATGAATTTAACTTACACGTTACCCATAGGCCTTTCTTCGCTCGGCCCGGCCTTCGGCCTCGCCTCACTGCGATCGGTACAAGTGTTCAGTCACGATGAAATATATTTGTGAGTATATTTTGGTAATTGCGCTCGAGCGCAAGTGGACGCTCGAGGCCATATTAAGTTGCGGTATGCCAGTCGTATCTCACTTGCATGAATATTTTAGGAAATAGCCGTTTGTTTTACTCTTTCTCAGAAAGTTCTATATATGAAATAATATTTCTATATAACTTATTTCTATATTACGAAATATATCAAGTCGTAAATATCATAGAAATGTTGTGTAGATACTTCATCATTGAAGTTCGACTGTCACAGTAACAGGCAGGGACATCTCAAATCAATGCGCGTGTCAGAGAATATTAGCTGTAGCGGAAAGCTGGACTTTTCAAGCAGGGACTAAATTTGTACACTAAATTTGTACACTATGTAGTTTAGCAGTAAACTGATGCGTTTATAACAGGCCAAAGTAACTATTTCTGTAGGTGAACATTGACAGCGTTACTTACAATAAATACGCTGTTGTGTAGGAATATTGCGGACTACAAGCATGTGTGTGTTTGATAATTTGTGAACGTCCTTAAACGTCCACGGATCACTTCACATTTACATCTGATGTTTCAATAACTAGGAAGCATTCTAGATTTACAACTGATGGTTTAACGTCCACGGGGTCACTCCACATTTACATCTGATGTTTCAACAACTAGGAAGCATTCCAGATTTACAACTGATGGTTTAACGTCCACAGGTCACTCCACATTTATACCTGATGTTTCAACAACTAGGAAGCATTCCAGATTTACAACTGATGGTTTAACGTCCACGGGTCACTCCACATTTATACCTGATGTTTTAACGATCACGGATTTGTCCACATTTCCACCTGATGTTTCAACGCCTATAGACCAGTCCACATTGTTAATGGTCAGATTTTTGTCCATTGACTTGCTTTTGACGGAGAATAAGCTCGTTCTAGCTCGAGGTATGGCCATGTATCTGTTTGTTTGCTTAACTCAGTGCTCAAGAATTTTTCGCCTATTTATTATGGTCAGTTGTATGGGTGTAACAAACTGTGGTAAAATACCGACCATTAGTGGGTTACTGACGAACATTCCTACGGTTTTAGTTTTTCATCAGTTATATGTCTTTTCAGTGGTATGACATTTCATATTAGTTCAAAATACACGGGTGGAGTGCCCCATAAGGACACATCGGAGCTGTTGTTGTACATGGTAATTTTACATTTGTAGGAGACATAGACAGATGCGAGTTCCCGCCATTATTCTGGCACATAAATAGGTCAGTCCAAATTACGAATGGTTCTGTGTGTGTTGCTTACATGATATACGACGTTTTGAGCCTTTTATAGTTGTGAGCTACTTCAGACCAAGCTAGAATCTGTAGTTACACAAACACTCACGTCAGTGTGCGGTGTAAAACTTCAGAGCGCCGTTGGTCTTGGGCTAAAAACAAATTCCACTTTTGGTGAACATTATCAAAGTCACAGAAAATTCAGGTAGCCGGTACCTGAAGGGACCTCGCAAGCGAAACTTGTGCTGCTGTCGTTCTAAAATGAAGCCGGTTGTAGACAAAGAACGGTTTCTGAATGATCTGCTATCCACGATGAACCTCAACAGAACACAACTGTCCTCGTATAGAAGGAGGTATTACAGCGTCGGAGATGACCGACCATTGGCCATTGGGATCGGATACGCTGGTCTCGTGTTTATCGTTGTGACATTTCTAATTATAATTTTATCAGACGCTGCAACTGCTCTATCAAAGCAAATCTGGTTCCTTGGGCCTTCAAAGTAATTGCAAAGTTGTTCCTCAAAGGGCCAGCGTCGTACGTTCGTGCATTGAATTAGACGATCACAATGGATATATGAACAGTTGCAATCAAAGCGCAACTGATTACAAATTTTATTATCAATAACTTACATACCAGCATGGTGCAAAATTTGAACACTAATTTTACCCATTCAACTAAAACAATGTTTCTCTTTACATGATTTATTCCTAATGTCGCATTTTATATACTTGAGATTCTGCAAAAATCACGCGCTCAAGGGTAATTAAATCTATGTGTCGAAACAGACATTCGTATACCAGCCGACAACCACGTTCCAGGTCATTAATCGCAAGTCCAATTCCCAGAAACTACCAACACCAAAGAACTAAGAAAGTATATACATATATATATATAGTACGAAAAAAGAACGGAATCATGCAAAGAGAAACAGTCAACAGTTTTAAATGATGTTGAAAGACACCAGGTATGTTCTAGGCGAAGGAGTGAAATCAGTATTTGAATTGGGTATTTTCGATAACAAAATGTGCATCTCAGATGCAATTTGATATCAACTGTTCACATATCCAACTTAGCGATCTAATTCAGCACGATGAATATACAGCACCTCTCCCTGATTCTCGACCCTCTCTGTCCTACTTACGAGAGAATTGTATTCATTGTAAAACTTAAGAAACTTGAAGTGAAGATTTTGATGGAATAGTCATAACACACTAGTTTTTTGCAGTAATAACTTATAACGTTGTTTAAATTCGTCGCACAACACGCAGTGTTACGATCCAAACTGTCGGTATTATAAAGAGATGGCTTGTTCGAAATACACGACAGTTTAGCCGCACAAAAAAGTAATCAAAACCAGCAGATTTTATTTTTCAACAATTTTTTAGGTTTAACAAGAACAGATGACAAGACTTATACAACTACTAAAGTATTTACATCTACAACGGTGTCAAGTCCAAATGGACGCATATACCCCACAATTCTGAAAACCACACAGGCATAAATGCACAGAGGCAATATTTACAAGAGGGAAAATCCACACTATAACTGAGTGTATGACAAAATATACATAAAATTCCACAGACAGGGTCCGTGCACTAATAAGCAAGGTGTCCACAAGAGAACAAATTAAATATACGAGTTCAGACTGAACAAGTGATCGGTGGAGATAGGATATAGCAAAGCCAGAGGCTATAAAGACACCAAAATTCAGCACAAAAGGCCTACTAAAGTAACACACAACGAAAGCATCCAAAACTCTCAATAATTCTCCTTCCTCCTTTTGACCTGCTTTCATAGGTCTTATATAGACTGGTGGAATTGTCTAGAATAAGACAATTCTTGAACACTTGTTGTAAACAAACAGGTCCCGAACTGAGCGTATTCTGGAACATTCTAAGGTAGAGGCAGACAGCAGGCCCTGAACTCAGCATATGTAAACAGTGGCAAGCTAAATTTAGAAGCTAACGGCAGTTGTGCACATAACAAAAAGCAACCATTTAGAAAAATATGCATTTTTAAGAAGATTTTTCTATTCAGGGCGGCTTTAAAAGCCAAAGTTACAAGCCCAACTTGTCAAGGCATACATCAAAATATAGGCAATTTATCTCACAATTAAATGTCAAAATATGAGACATTTACTTTAGCAACTTTGTGAAAATATTTGACTGACAGTGTGGTAGGGGGTATCAAAGCGGATTGTCATAATTTCGGAACAATCATTTGTGACAAACATCAAAGCAAGAATAATGCCTCAAGGTGATGAAAACCTGCTCACAGGCACTTTTTCACTGGATAGGACTTAAGAAAAGACTAGTATCCCTGTTCCCTATGATGAAACCCATTAAAAGACCAACCAGCCAGGCACCCCCCTCCCCCTCCTCCCCCATGACTACTGATTGGCTGACCAGCTCACCATGCAAAAGCATCCCTGCGCCATTGCTGTTGTCTCACAGCAGGTTATTACTCTGCACAGTCACATCAAAGGGTGTCACATTGGCATGTACAAGAGATAAATAGATAGGAAAACCATGAAATTAACGTGTCCAATCAGGCAGCCACCAAGTACACTTACACTGGCCAGTCTGACAGTAAACATGGCAAACAATCTACCCCCAAAACACCATGAAGGGAGACAAAGAGAAAACAGTCTAGATTTCAACCTGGAAAGACCCAGGAGTGCTCAAAAAACCTGTCACCAGTTACAGACATGCTGAACCCTGTGCCTGTATGGACACAGATTTCCAACCCAATCAGGAGTCTGTAAGAAAACACCAGCCTGACACAAAGAGAATACGGCGGCCAAGACGGTGCAAGGTAGATTCCACGGCTGGATCAGACAGAGATACACATGAGCGGGAATGGGCTGCTGAAGGAATGCGACTCATAGATATACAGAAAATGCTGTGGATATGGAACACAGTTATGCTTGAGCACAGTGAGACCGAAGACCACTGTCCACTGCCCAGGTTAGAGATAGCTGCAGAGAAAAAGTGGGGTATAGCCTGGGCGTTCAGTTTTAAGTGCTGTGGCTGCCACAAATTCTACAAAGAGGTATAATGCAACAGACCTGGCCAAAAACCTGCGGCGGTGAACCGAGCTCTTCAAGTAGGCCTCCAGGACGCACCAATGGGGAACACCCGAGCCAGATTTGCAGCGATGGACGTGCCGTCAACAGCATTACCATAACTAGCCCCAAGAAACCAGGCCAGAATGCTTCACAGGCCATTTTCCTGGCTGTGGAGACATCAACAGACAAGTAATACATTGTCTCTGCTGCACTGAAGAATAAATTGTGTTGGACTGGGTCCTGGCTGAGTGGGAAAGGCTTCCAAGTAAAGTGCCCTGAAGGACACGAGGAGTGCACGGCGAACACAAACCCACATGCCCCCTGGTCCTAATATAATATGCGGAACGAGATTGGCGAGGGATTGGCGAGGCAAGGTGTTTTCCCCAAGCGCGTAGCCACGGGACGGCGACTCCAGGTCAGCCAAGGGAGTGGAAGATGGCATCCGACTGGTCGAGCCACTGTGGTAGGTCGAACGGTTAGCAGACCTCAATCACCTAGGTAGATCCCAGTTCAAGAAATGTAACCAGGCTAAGTTCAGCGATGTCATGTTCGAGGGACAGGGCCGAACGAGGGAAGCCAGGAAGAAAGCACAGAAGGTATTGAGCCAGGATGTTAAGGCCCGGTGTAGCTTGATATTTTCTTAACTTATGTCTGGACACGGTGGTGACATGAGGAAAGTAAAAACTTACCTACCCAGGGTTGTGGGTGCAACGGTCCGGTGTTACGGTGGGGAACTGTTCCAAGTGCCCGCAGGAACAGTGTGGTTTGCTCTGGAGGAGAAACCAGCAGCTGATGGGAGAGGTCCCTGTTTTTATCCACCAGTAAACTTTGCCATTTCAACATGGATGACAACGACAGGAAACTATTGACCGAAGTACTGCACATGAAGTTGAGCGAGACAGCCGTCGCCAGCCTTCGGATGAACACCAGCACTCAAAAGTGCGAAGCTGTCAACAGGTCATTCAGTGTCTCCTTGCCCAAGAATGTAAACTACAGCAGAAATATGGAGGGAAGGGTGGCGTCCACAATCCACAGACTTAACAATGGCCAGGACAAGTCCACTGCTGCCAAACTACGAGCTGTCGGCGCCAGTATTTCACCTAGGAGCGAGAAAACTGTACAATAGGTTGAAAGGGTGAACCAGTACCACAAGGTTTATAAAAAGCAACAGACAGTTAAGAGGAGATCACTACGCAATACAGCCAGAAAACTCCAAGAGCACATTCAGTACAGGCTTTCAAATCCAGAAGAGAAAACTGGCTATGCCAAGGGACAACTGGACAACACCCCAGCAGATCACACATAAGCTAGATATTTGTAACCGCCAGTTTTGTATATAATTTGTCAGTGCTGTTGTCGCTTATGAAAGAAATTAATAAATAAATAAATACAGAAATTGAGCAAAACCTGACACATCTTTTTTTTAATTATTTTTAATGAGGGGAACCAACCTGCTCAGTCTTAAATGCAACATGCACCTTGCATACTGCCCATGGCCGAGACAGCGCCCTTGGCTGCAGCAGCGCTGCCTGTTATTGTTAATACCATGCGGTTCCAAGCTTATGTGATCCACATTTACACAGCGTGTGTTGTGGCACACGTGTGAGCAATCAAGCTTGGGATCTAAATATAACACTCCCTGCCTGGCCATATAAAACAAGTCTACTACGGTGTTTTTTCTTCCACAGATGTGTGATGGAGTCTTTGTAGGAGGCATGGCCATATCAGCCAACCCTTGTCCATGCTCCAGTTCACAGTCGACAGGCTCCTTTTTCACTATAAACGCTGAAATTTTCAATTTTTGTAGCAATTTCTGCTCCGCATGTCTCCATTTTCAAGCGTAGGAATACTAGAACGTTGCATGTTGTTCATTTCAGAATGCCCATACACATGTCACCCTACACTGAACAGAATTTTACTAATTTTTCATCAAAATGAATTTTTTTAGAAAATAAATAGCCCCAAGAAGCTATAAAGTGGCTCAATCAATGCAAAACACATCCCAGACATACCCACCAAAAATTATCAGGCTGCTGCAAAATCTTAGCGCATAATGACACTTCATATATTTTGGTGACTTTGTCAGTACAGGCCTCAGACCCCCATTAATTTTCCATAAGCGACAATGTTAACGTCTAGCGCTGTAGCTCAGTCCCAAACATTCCGTGGCCAATAAGCTTGGGTGCATACCTGGCGCAGCCTGTGAGAAAGAAACTTGAAAAATCTTGACGTAGCTTGACCGTCAAAATTTGGACCTTTCCATGTCCGCAGCCGGGAGGCGTGCATAGCAAAGCCATGGGGACGTCATTCGCAGCCTCATCACTACCTCACACTCCGTGTCCTCTCGCCCAGAATTTCAAACTTTCATCAATAAAGTCCATACCTCCTCAAAGTTTAGACAGTTTCCAGCATTTTAATACCAAGCATGCACCTGTTCACCAAACATGACCGCCTGGGGGCAAAAAAGGCTTTATACCCTAAAATACACAGAACTACCCTACCGAAAAACGGAAATTGTAATGGGGGTCTGTGCCCTGTCTTGTTGTGTGGCATGCATTGCAAACAGCGATGGTCATATCCGCTGCTCACTTTGTCCTGGGACCTCTTGTGTGATCCATTTCCTCTACATTAAAATTTTGCACTTTCTCATGACAATTGTCATCATTAATGAGTTACTGACTTGTCTGAGGTGTGAATGTAATACTAAGCCAACACCAAAATATCTGCTGATGTTTTGTTCGTCTATTGTTGTTAATTTTCAAATCCTAGATTCTTTATATGTTGTTTACATGTTGAATCAAACTCTGTGGTTAGTTGGCATGAATAAGTGTGAATTTAACACAATTGTCACTAGTATATTACTTACCTGAACTATTATATTATCTTAGTTACACACATGTTGTTTTGAATTTTTCCTGTATTTCTGTGATACGATATTTTTTTCTGTGCTTATGTGATTGTGTGAACGTATCTTATTGCAATGTTTAGCGTGCTCATTATTAAGTACAGAATGTGTTCACTGTTTCTTAACTGGTTGTCTTTATATCTCTTGTTATGTGCACGACTGCCGTCAGTTTCTAAATATAGCTTGCCTCTATTTACATATGCTAAGTTCAGGGCCTGCTGTCTGCCTCTACCTTAGAATGTTCCAGAATACGCTCAGTTCGGTGCCTGTTTGTTTACATCAAGTGTTCAGGAATTTTCTTATTCTAGACAATTCCACCAGGCTGTATAAGACCTACGAAAACAGGGAGAGAACAGAGAACGGAGAATTATTGAGAGTTTTGGATGCTTTCGCGGTGTGTTACTTTAGTAGTCATTATGTGCTGAGTTTTGGTGTCTTTATAGCCTCTGGCTATTTTATATCCTATCTCCACCGAGCACTTGTTCAGTCTGAACTTGTATGTTTAATTTGTGCTCTTGTATACACAGTGTCTATTAGTACACGGACCCTGCCTGTGCAATTTTGTGTATATTTCGCTATACACTCAGTTATACTGTGGATTTTCCCTCTTGTGAATTTGCTTCCGAGCATTTATGCCTGTGTGGTATATTTATTGTGGAATATATGCGTCCATTTGGACTTGACACCGTAAGTACTTTAGTATTTGTATAGATACTGCTATCCTTTCTTGTTAAACTTAAGTACTTTAGTATTTGTATAAGTCTTATTATCTGTTCTTGTTAAGCTAATAAATTGTTGCAAAATAAAATCTGCTGGCTTTGGTTACTTTTTTGTGCGGCTAAACTCTCGTGTATTTCGAACAAGCCATCTCTTTATAATACAGACAGTTTGGGTCGTAACACTCTTAGGGTTCCGACGCTGTTGAGTTGGTTAGCGCCTTAGCGCAGCATAATGACCCAGAGGCCTCTCACCATTGCGGTCGCTTTGAGTTCAAGTCCAGCTCATGCTGGCTTTCTCTCCGGCCGTACGTGGGATGGCTTGTCAGGAACCTTTGGATGGTCGTGGGTTTCGTCCGGGTTCTGCCCGATTTCCTCCCACCATAATGCTGGCCGCCGTCGTATAAGTGGAATATTTTTGAGTACGGCGTATAACACCAAACAAATAAATAAATAAATATATCTCTTAGAGACAACCAACATTATAGCAATAACCTACATAAAAGTAAGAAATTTATGGGTGAGTAATAAAGCAAATTTTTTATTCCGATCGAATGAAACTGACTGCGAAGAAATATTACTATCTAGAGATGCACATGATGCTTATGATATTATAATCAACAAAATAGATGACGTTTACCCGTTAGGTTTCGCTTCATAAATACCAATTGAAATTCTAACAGGTCAAAGCCATGGCTTACTCTGACCAACCATGATTCAACTGAAGAGAAAAATATATAATATAAACAACACCTAAAGAGCAACAATAAAGAAATAAAAGATGCATACAGGAAGTACAGAATTGATCTGAACCACATATTACGAGCAGTAAAAAGAAGTATTCGATCATAAATTTGATTCAGTAAAGGAAGGTGTAAATTAATAAACAATCAAATTAAATTAATATAAAAAAACCTCCGAACTCGTTCACAAATGATGGTGTTAACTCACCCTTTTAAACACATACTTTAATAACGTCCCAAAGAAGGCCGCATCCCAGATACCACTTGCCTCTAATTGTGCCCGAAGATATCTTCCACCAATCAACCCACCAAACTTTTCACTAGTCTTTTGCCTTTTTTATTAAGATATTTGAAACAAAAGTGGCTGATAAACTAAAAAAGTGTTTACAAACTAATAAAGTACTTTTCAAAAATCAGTATGGTTCTAGGGGCAACCATTGTACGGTCCATGCTCTGATTTCCGTTCACGAGAAACCTGTAAGCGCCAAATAATCATATAAATTTAGCTTATCTCATGTACATATTTCTTGACTCAGCTAAAGTATCTGATACAGTCGATCATAACATTCTCTTAGGAAAACTGGAACATTATAATATTACCGGTTTCATCCAGTAAATGGTTCGAAAGTTACCTTTTTAATATTTTCACTTTGTATTAACGATCTGGTATATGCATCTAACCTTGAAATTACTCTGTTTGCCGATGAAACCAGTGAGTTTGTATCCGACTCCGATCCAGTATTATTTAATTAAAAAATAAGAGAAAATTTCAAGTAATTTAGGCGTTCTCATTCACATCAGAAATTTTCTTTCCAAAAACATTATCCATTTATTTTTTATTATGCCCTTACACATCCCTTACTTACTTATTGTAACATTGTATGGGGTAACACTTACATCTCCCATCTGCTCCCTCTGATACGCCTTCACAAACGTTCTATGTGACTGGTAATAACGGTCCATTGTTTAAGCAAACCAAACTCTAGCTAACTGAATGTATTAACGTATTCAAATAAACCAGTTAATTTTTAACTGCCTCTCCTGTTTCAACTCCTAATTTATTAAACAATCATCCGTACACAATTACACCACGCGATCTTCATCAGTCAATTTCGAGAGACCTTTCCATAAAACCAATCTGAGCTTCTATACTTGCAAGATGAAAGATCCCATAGAATGGAATAAGTTGCCCTCGGACCTATGGTTCTATTTCTCCTTTTAAATCGAAGTGGATTTCCGTCATCCAGAGTTAAGAGTCTTTTGGAAGACGGACAGGGAAATATTTGAAGTGGCAAATAAGCAATTAGGTTCCGGATTCTCTCTGAAAAGAATGCTTCGGTGGCTTAATGTTTAAAGCGTCCACCTTGAAGTCGGGGGGCTAACCAAAGGCTTTAGAAATGGTACTTGCTGCTACCTCCGCTAAGCACTTACACGCTAGATCAAGGAAACATCACTGGTTGGCCCGGTGTAAGTATACTATGACTGGGTGGGGTGTGACTGTCACGTCTGGTGTCTCTGGCATAATACTTCGGTGGCGGCAGCACTTTGGCGGCATGGACTCGCCCTGTCGCAGGAAGACACAATCTATATACACACACCTAATGACTGCCTGTCGTCGTATAACTGAAAACCTCAATATTTACTATCGAATAATATAAAGTTCGGTGATATGCAAGGTATTGTAGATGGTCCTATCTCGAAATATAAAGTTATAAATAACTAGAATGAAAATAATATAAGTACTTGATACACACAGTGGAGAATTCAGAGAATTGTATGCAGTTCCCAGTTGAAAGCTGTGTACAAAATTAAAAGAATTTTCCTGGATTATACAAATCATTTAAACGCTCAGTTCTAATACTGACATTACACACTATAACAGAAAATATGCAGTGTAGAAGGATTAGTAAAAGCTCTAGTCTTTTGAAAGAAATAAAGAATGTAAACGTTTGAATGGCAAGTTAAATAACTCCACAAACATCTGTAAACGCGAGTCTAAATTAATAAATGGAATAAAAAATTAAACAAGGATACTACGGCGGGAAATGATTTGTGCTGTTATTGTAGTTACCAAAGTTAGACAACATATTTCCTGTTTTTATCAGCCGGTAATTCTTTTGGACAGATTTTGGACTAGTTTTTCAACATCTAAAAGGACAAATTAAGTAGTTTCACGGAGTAAAACATATATTTGCGTATGGTAAAACGAACGTTCATTTACTACACTCACTGCTTTGGCAATACATATAGTATAACAAAATCAAAACAGTAATCTCAATAATAGTATGATAATACATATAATTACAAAAACACTTATAGCTGGAAAACATAGCCAACATTAATGGTTCCAAATTAGCAGTGTCCAGCACATCGTCATTCCATGCTGAAATGTGCATTTAATGTTACAAAAACATGCATGGCACTGCGCTTTCTTCACGCAGGCTATGTCTCGGTCAGGGGAAAATAACGGAAATGTGCTATGAATAACAATTCTATTGTTACAGTGCTGATTTGTGTATCATTTCATTATTACCGTGAAAATCTAAGTGAATTAGTTTTCAGTACCACAGTGCTGAATTTGCACGAGTACTACAGGCAGTGTTGATGGCTGATTAATGCAGGGCTGACAGTTCACTATCACAGGGCTAATACTGTATGAGTATTGCAGTGCTGATCTTCCAGTCTTTATATAAGTGTTATAATGTTAATCTTTATTTGAGGATTGTTGATTTTGTATAATGATTGGAGCGGTGCATTGCAGTGTTTTATTTTTCTAAGAGAACGTTCTCTATCTCCGTCATGGACCACTATATTTTACTGGTTGCAAATTACTTGCTTTGTCCTGCACGACATTTGGCTTCCTACAGAAAATATTATGTTGTAATAGTAATGGTTTGGTTCAATTCTCCGTACCAAGGGTTATCAACAACGTGTGCATGAGGCTACGTTGAGGAGGGATACCTGCTAAGACTTGCATGTGGGACCAATGAGGTCGCATAAATTGCAATTAACACCACTGTATTTTTTATGGTTCTCTCATTATGTTTAAGTCATAGTATTAGAGGGTGTATAAGTAAATACTATGTAAGCATTTACATCAAGAGTTGGAATAAAACCCCTAAATGAGGTACACTGACAGGAATCTGTATTTCACTGGTTACAGGTGAGCATTTGCGAAAAGTATCACACTGTCGTCACTGCTCTGGTTTTGTTCCCTGTGAAGCAATCTTTTATACTTGCTAATAGTAAATGTGCAGACTCTAGCCACATAGACGCACAGGATCTAGCTGGGTACCATAGGTCGATAAGAGGAATGTTGAGCTATACCGTAAAGTGGGGTTCAGATGGCCGGTTTTCAAACGTTATTGTTTCCATGATCATTATTTGAGATTCATTAGGTCGATGTCTTGCTATGCTTACACCAAAGGCATAGTGAGTCTACCCAGAAGCACTATCTGAGAAAAAGGAAGTTTTGTTTTCCTAATAAAATAATAATATATGGTGAAGTAATGCGGTGGATAACTTCATCCACAATGTAGGGTCAACTTGACCAGCACTCTAACAGTACATATTAAGGTTACTAAACCAATTGTGTTAACAAAGCAGCAAAAGTTATTAATTTTAATTATATTTGAATTGGATGGTTGGATTTCATATAAATACATGCACATCGTAAGCTGACGAATATACATTCTGATCTAACGACAGCAATTATATTGGGTTTGATGAAATATATCAGGATCTTAGGAAGATTCACTCAAAGTTTTATCAAATGCACATGCACTTATGTCATGGAAATATAAAAGACTGCTGCTGAAAGCATCAATTGTCAATGTCAAAACAATGGAAACAAAGTTTCACACTAAAAGATTGACACTGCATCATAATCATCATGTTTCGCGAGATCCTCCAAAGCTATACTTTTGCCAGGCTCTACCCATACACGTTTCCTAGCCGTTTTCAGTTCTTTCACAGACTGTACAAACACCTCGGAAAAGTTAGCAATGTTGTTTGTTCCGTTTTATATTTCGTCTAACACCTTTCGACGTTCAACTGGACATATCTCAGTTCTCCTGAAACCGCTGACGACATTGATTGCCATAACCTGTTGCATCCTTCCCACCAACTCGTTTAGTAGTTTGTGGAAGATATCCTTTCTTACGTCGTCGTCCTACGTCTGGGCGCTCGTTTCCACCTTGTCAACACGGCCTTCCAGTTGCTTTTCAAGGGCATAAACACACTGACGTCTAACGGCTGGCGGAAGTGTGCGCTGTTGGTAGGTAGACATGTTGTTTTCAGAGCAGGTCTTCAGACCTTCCTGTGTAAAATGACCATTTTCTTCATGTGGAGTGACTTTGACCATGGTCGAACCAACTTGACTTACATATGTTGTAGCCAGTTTGTGACTCTGTCCAGATGTTCATTAAGTGCTTTGCCTTGTACACCACAAATGGGGGCAGTACGTTTCCAGCCGCAGTAGAAGAAAACATGATAGAAGTGGGTGCCTTAGTGGAGTTTAAATTGCACTCCTCCTGTCTCTGTTGATACAGAAATTTGTCTCATCATAGTTGAATATATTATCTGGTGGTATTCCCTTCAAGATTGTGGATACATTGGCACGTTTTGTCGCAATATTCTCATAGAAGCGCAAAACTAGGAGTGTTCTTGCTGCGTTTGAGGAAGGAACGCACCAGTCATTACTTGGGATGTTAATTGGCCAACTTCCCCCGACTGGCCAACTTCCCCCCACCGGTCAACTTCCCCCGACTGGCCAACTTCCCCCCACCGGTCAACTTCCCCCCACCGGTCAACTTCCCCCCACTGGCCAACTCCCCCCCACCGGTCAACTTCCCCCACCCCCAGCCAATTCCCCCCACCGGCCAACTTCCCCCCGCCGGTCAACTTCCCCCCACCAGCCAACTCCCAACACAGGTCAACTACCCCCACTGGTCAACTTCCTCCCACCGGCCAACTTCCCCCCACCGGTCAACTTCCCCCCACCGGCCAACTTCCCCCCACTGGCCAACTTCCCCCCACCGGCCAGCTTCCCCCACCAGCCAACTTCCCCCCACCGGTCAACTTCCCCCACTGGTCAACTTCTTAACTCTACGTTACATAATATTTTATACATGGGCACGTAAAAAAGGAGATATTTTCAGGGTTTTGTTCATGTCATCATCTAATTACATAATTATGTCAGTCTAAATTAATGATTCTTTTGTGTATGTTGCCTACATTCGCTGTCTTATGAGGGTTATTTAGAGCCTTTTATTATTCAAACCTTTCACGCCTAGCTACAATCTGTGGACTGAAATCCGCCGATGTAAAACATTGTCAATATTACAGAAAAAATCAATATTGCAATCAATATTGTCCAATACATTGCCTCGTTTTTAGGGTCCTGGATGAAACGTGTGCTGCTGTCGTCCCAAGATAATACCTGCTGTGGACAAAGAGTGGTTTCTCACTGACCTGCTATACAAGCTGAACAACAAGTGAACACAGATGTATCGGCGGAAGCATTACAGCGTTGGAGATAATCGACCATTGGCCGTTGTGATGGGATAGACTGGACTCGTGCTAATCATTGTAACACTTGTAATTAGATTTTTTTTCGACCTGACATGCTGTGTGTATGAAAACGAATTCTGTTAAAAATGAACTGAGTAACGTTCAAACATGTGTAGAAGGTGATTTCGTACATTGGAAACCAAACACTACAACTGACATCGCGGAATCCTGACTATTTTGCATAGTTTTCGTGTTTCATAAGGGTGCTACTATCTGACATTCACATAAACAGATGGAATAAAACCTTAACTGAAATCAGCTGACAAAGGGCAGAATCTCAACGGTTACGTTTGACCTTTTGCCAGATATCTCATCATCTTTGGTGCTCTGGTTTTGTTCTCTGGTTTTGCTTTCTACGATGTATGCTGTAGACATTCATAATAAATATCAAGGAGTAACGGGGGCCTCCGTGGCTCAGTCGATTAGCGCGCTAGCGCAGCGTAATGCCCCAGGAGCATCTCACCAACGCGGCCGCTGTGAGTTCAAGTGCAGCTCATGCTGGCTTCCTCTCCGGCCGTAAGTGGGAAGGTCTGCCAGCAACCTGCGGATGTTCGTGGGTTTCCTCCAGGCTCTGCCCGGTTTCCACTCACCATATATGCTGGCCGCCGTCGTATAAGTGAAATATTCTTGAGTACGGCGTAAAACACAAATCAAATAAATAAATAAATCAAGCAGTAATGTACTAGGGTCTAAGTGTTGCTTTGACATAATATTACAGAAGAAAATTTCAGCCAGACATGAAAATTGCTGGGAATATTATGTGAACAAGAGACGACCTTCATTTGGTGTTGGCGGTGAGATATATTCACACTCAGATAAGTCAGTTATCCATAAGTAACTTCAGTTACCTACTAGTAAAGTGTCATTCTAAGGTACACAGTTTTAATGTAGAGGATATGGGAACACACAAGAGGTCTAAGGACAGTCAGTACCAGGAATGACCACCCGTGTTGTTATGGAGATTATCTTCATCTGGATAATAACTTGTGGCATCATGCGCCACTCACGTTTTAGCCCAGGACAAGCGCATGAATGTTGGCGATTTGGGGTGGACGTCCCGTAAGTGCTCGAAGGACGATAGATGGGGAGATAAAGCATGCCGTGAATTAAGATGTACATTATTATGTGCCAAGAGGAAAACCACGTGCTCTTTGTGCTGTAGTGGTGTCCCGTTGGACAGTATGCAGCTCTCGGTGTTGAAGGAAACTGGGTACAACGCGACGTCTTAATATGTTGTCCATGTAGTAAACTTCATTAACATGTATACATGGAGCTGTGTTGTGTAATGAAAAGTTGTATCCCCCAAACCATCACTCTTCCGCCGCCCCATGGATCAGTCTGCGCTCAAAGTCGTCTAGAAAACATTCACCCCGTCGACGCCCGTCGGCATTCCTGAGGTGAAATTCGTCAGAGAAGAGAACGCCATGCCAGATTCGAAGTAACCGTTTTCTGTTCAGTTTTGATTGTTAAATACATACGAGTAAAAGAACTATTTACACATCTATATAAATGACGAGGTCAAAATATTTGTATCTGGTCTTTAATACCGGAAGAGTAAACAGTGTGTATAATTGTGTATAATCTGATTCGTGATATTCTAAAGATAACCTACCGCAAACAACTGAAGACTTTCGTTTGCATACTTTCCATTCTTTCCGGTAAACGGTTCTGGTAAACAGTCTTACTAAACATTTGATATGTGACAAGCTTTTAGAAGATTTTCAGGTGCGTTTTAATAACCCCAGGAATCTGATAGATTGATTCGCAATATATTTAGCACGTGTCGAGGTTAGTTTGTTAGATTCACACCAAGATTTTTGACCTAGTGTAATGTGGATAATGTGTTTGATCCTAGACTATACTAAAATAGCTGGACATTCTTTATTTGAGTGAAATTAATCAAAAGGCTTTTAGACGCATTCGGTTTTAGTTTCAAATAACGGCATCAGTGAACAAAATTGTTAAAACTTGATTGCAGTTGAACAGAATCATTGACATCTGAAACACTTTTGAAAATGTTGTCGTCAACGGCAAAAAGTAGACATTTAGAGTGAGCAAGTTGCAACGACAAATCATTTACATATAGTAAAAGATGCAATGGTCCCAAGCTGGAGTTCTGGGTGAGCATTAGACCTTCTCACATTCGGCCGGAGAGGAAGACAGCATGAGCTGGACTTGAACTCATAGCAACCGCATTGGTGGGAGGCTTCTGGCTCATTACACCGTGCTGGCGTGCTTAACCCCAGGGTCACAGAAAAACTTGGGTTATTCTAGAACAGTCTAGGAAACTTTCGGCCTGAGACACTTTGAAAATATAAAAGTACATGTACGTACTTTTATGTTTTCAAAGTGTGTCACCGGCCCGGATAGCACAGTTGGTAGAGCGTCCGATTCGGGACTGGTTGACCCGTATCAGTATAATGGCTCGGGCGGGGCGGCTTACTTGCCTTCGGTAAGTCGTCTCAGTGATGCAGCACTAAATAAAAGAGCGGTGGAAATCCGTCCTGCAACAAGAAGGCACATTACACGTGCATGCACCCTAATAATTCCTTCGTCGTCATATGACTGAAAAATTGTTGAGTACGACGTTAAACCCCAAGCACTCACTCACTCAAAGTGTGTCATGATCCCTAACACTAGAAATAGGCCCATCATAAGCGTGAGCTGACTATTTTTGCCCTATTCGCGTGTCTCTGCTACATTTTATGGTAGATGTGTTTTTCTGCTTGTGATGTTTATTGTATTCTGTCATCATTTTTATGTCGGTTTTCTTCACATATTGACTCAATTAATCCATGTGTCAAAAGGCACAAAAGTAGTCAAGTAGTCCTATTTGAATCTATTGTAGGAGGGAGTTCTGGATCTGTCAAGGTGTGGTGTACTCCTTTTCCAGTGTCAAATCACCCGGAACTTAGGGCTGTCAAAGCATCAAGGTTTTACTTTTACATTGCTATGCCACCACATTCAAAGATAGTTGCAATTTAATCCTGTTGACATTCGCTGACCCTCCATTGTACACAAATGACAGCTAGTTTGTACACGAACGTTAAGTACCGCACCCAGGTCAATACGTAAACGACCAATCAGAATATGCCGATTCAAATTGTATTGTATTGAAACTAGAAACATTACTATACAATAGTCGATGTCTTGGAGAGATAAATCAGCAGTTCTCGACGATGGTGGAAAGATGAAGTCGATCTTCAATATGTCACGTATATACATTATTTAAAGACAAGTGACTCTTATCGTTGTGTATTTTCCCCCCAACGTGTGAAGTAATGCCATCGATATTGAGCGTCGACGCAAGTGTGGCCAAGTAAAGGAGTAGAAGTTGGTTAGAGGTTTGTCATTGGAGGTAAGTAGGTGCAATATAGATCCTCCATTTAGTCCATTTAATCAAGTAATATTGACGTCATTTTCAAGAATGTGTTTTACATCAGAAAGAAAAAAGCGAGGGGATAAGACGAACCACATATTGGTACGTTACTCCTGAGAAATTTTGCCAGTAGGTTTGTGGTCAAGTCACCCGAGACACTATTAATGTTGCGTTCAGCACCGAGTCAGCTTACCTCCATGCAGACGACAATCATTTCACTTGTAAATACATGTATATTGAACCCCCCAGAATGTACTATGCACTGACTCCTTTAGACATCCGAAGTGTAGACAAATTAAAGCCAGCGTCGATCAACTATCGCTTACTATTGAACAAGCCATTTATACATTGGGACCGAACCAAGTTCCGCCCGGCATTCAGTTTGAAGAAACTTTTGCACTTCCACATTATAATTGCACATTATTATCGCACATTATTAGATGATTTAGAAATAGTTATCACATTTCACAAACCGATGGAATATAGTCTTAGTATAAGAACATCATATGTTCATTGACATAAAGTGTAATCTTGTCATCTTTACGTTATCGAGACCTGAACTATTTAGTTCACTTTAGTTTAGCTTATTTACTCATTCTCATGCAGGCAGCAAGATTCATTTGCAGAGATAATAGCAAACTGAGTGATAACAGATAGGAATAAGTGGGAAAAGGGACATTGTATATGCACAACTTAAGAGATATGTAATTGTACAGATTTATCACCAAACATGTGAGTGCTGAAAAACACAAAGTGCTTCATTTGGATTTGAAACGTTTTAAAGCGTTAAAATATTGATGTAATTGTTTTTAAAATGTTGTAAATCTGTAAATATGTCGATGTTCGATCTGGAATACAGTTGGTTAAAAAATCCTTGAATCGTACTGAAGCATGGTTCTTCCGCACCAACAAACCACTAGATGGACTGTAAAACAAATTTTTAGAAGGTTGTCCGGACAGGTGCTCTGTAAAATATTTTGATTGCTAAATATGTACAAAAAAAGAACTATTTGCACATCTATATAAAAACGCAAGGTCAAAATATTTGCATGTCGTCTTTAGTACCGGATGATTTTACCGTTTGTGTAATTGTGTATAATCTGATCTGTGATATTCTAATAACTTATAACAAACACTTAAAGAATTTCGTTTGCATATTTTCCATTCTTTCTGTGAACAGTTTTGGTAAATATTCTTATTGAACATTTGATAGGTTACAATCTTTTGGGAGATTTTCAGTTGCGTTTTAATAATCCCTGGAAGCTGAAAGATTTAGAAGGTGGAGAAGGTTAGTTTGTTAGGTACACACCAAGATATTTTCCCTACATTACATTATGTAATGTGGATAATGTGTTTGATCCAAGAGTATACTGAAATAGCTGGACATTCTTTATTTGAGTGAAAAAGCATTTAGGTCCATTCGGTTTTAATTTCCAACCTAAGCACCAGTTAAAAAAAGTTGTCAAAATTAGATTGCAGTTGAACACAATCATTGACATTGGAAACAGTTTTAAAAAAAAAAGTAGACATTTACAGTGAGCAGGTTGTAGCGACAGGTCATTTACATATAGTTTAAAAAAGCGATGGTTCCGAGCTGGAGTTCTGAGGGACACCAGAGGCGCAGTAATCCAACCTGCCTCTGCACCTTTCACAACAACTCATTTTAACATATTGTCAGAAATACCGAAACATCTTAACTTGTACACAAATAAGATACTGTCAGACATTCCTAAACATCATAACAAGGTATACAAATAAGATATGATTGGCGTTATCAAACGCTTCTGAATACTGCGTAAAGATGTACCTGTAAATTGTTATCAGTTCATATGACGTATAGTACGTAAAACATGTCAAATTCGTTAAAGTACACTCTCAGGTAAAATTGTGTCAGTATACACCCATAATGTGTGTAAATGGATTGTCCGAGGTCGCACACCCTATTAGGTGCAAATTTACATTTAGGTGAAAACCATAAGAAATCCTATGGATTAACACCTTTTAGAAAAGGTGTACAGACACTTTCCAGAAGAGGTTTAAATCACTTCTTTTTCAAAAGATGTGAATTAACTCCTTATAGAAAAGTGTGAATTCACACCTTTTAAAAATGGAGTAATTTAACCCCCTATAACAAATAGTATGACGTAAGACCTTTTCCAAAAGGTGTGTTTATTTTTTGGAAAGTGTGTATTATATTAACACGGTTGGGATAAGATCTCTTTTTACCCCCTTGAGAAACAGTAACCATTCGTATTATTATTATTACATTATATGCCTCAAGTGATACATATTTACAAGGTCAGGACAAAATTACATTACAGAGAATACACAGAACTGTGTGTTGTGGTTTGCTATGATAAATTTTCTCCATACAGATATAACTTATCAGTTGAATTGACCTCTCATGGCAGACCATTTTTTATCAAATGTGTTAACACTACGGTTAATAGTCGCTAAGTTTTTTTCCATAATAGATGTACATAGTTCCTCCAGTAACTGGGGAAAGTTATTAATATTTAAACTGATATATCTAAATGCACTGTTATATACATATTTCTTTGCAAAAAGTACAACAAAATTTATTAAATATTCATGTTGACCAGATACTGCTATTGTTTTTGAATTATTTAACTTTTTAGATAGTCCTGCGGTAATCTCCAACCATGATTGGAACTCTAACCTGAGAGATTTTACCACTTGGCAAAAAAATTAGATAGATGCTGAATGATTTTCTGTTTCTATCGTGAAAAAACAACACGTATCGAAATCTTTCTTGTCATATTTGTGAGAGATACGGGATACGCGAAGGAGCAACTTATCTTAAAAATGTCTCAGATTTGCTTTTCCTATGCAAGAAAGAACGGTCATGAAAATATTTTTGGTATATTTCGCACGTCGTCTAGGTGAGGAATCGTTTTCTCTTCACATACAGACTGTCATTCTTTAATTGGGTTTATCTTATTAAACATTTTGTAAAACTGTTGACATGTAATTTGTTTGAAGCTCGTTGAAAAATTTTGCTGTTTAAGAATTTATCGTATGTCCTATAAATATTTCATGCATTTTACATATGAGTTTCTTATACATATACACATTTTTCAGGTGAGTATTATACCATATCGGTTCATTCCAAATATCTGACGATGTAGTTGGTCTGATATTTTTTCTCAGAATTCTCCACTCTTAAAATGTTTCTTCCTAAAAGGGGTTTAGAATGTCTTATAACTATTGGTCATCAGGGCCTGTGTCTGGCAATTGGTATTGTTAATGGTGAAGGTCACATAAAATTTCATAATGCTCAGATGAAAGAGTGCAATAAGTTAGTTGTAAATGTCGTCTTTTTTCCACTTTTCTTCGAAAACCAGGTTTCCCCGTACCATAATGCTGGCCTCCGTTGTGTAAGTGAAATATTCTTAAAACATCAATAAAATAAATAAGAGAAAAAGACACCTGAAAATATTTTATGTATCATCGGTATTTGGGATCACCGTTTGGTATGTACGCTCTCTGTATAATAATGTTCTAAATGAGGATGTAACACATTTTTAATAAATATATTTGCACTTGAATTTGGCCAACCTGGATTTTGATCATATTTATATTTTTAATATATTCACCTATAATATTATCCTATACAGACTAATTGTAGAACAAATTTACATTACTATGTTTATTAGACATGCACCACATTTTGATACATGAGAACATATTATGTAAAAATGATAAATATTTTATGGTGATCTCAAATACCTAACACACAACAAATATTCAAATACCCTCAAATACCGAAAAAATATTAAAGACCACATTTGCGATTAAGTCTTGGCGCTCTTTTATCTGATTTTGGCATCGTTTTTATGTTTCCCTCTCCTGTAAAACTTTTTATCCACTACTTACTTTCTGGTGTCTGAGTTCAAACCACGATATCATACCCAAGACAACTTAGGGATGTTACGGTGTAATAAAGTTACGGTATTGAGCATATGACGTTCTCCACACTGTAATCTTTTTATTCTATCCTTTTAGCCATCCATCCAAACTAGTGAAGAACGACATTTGTTGATATGACTTAGCTTCTAAGTATTATCCATATTTTATACAATTTCGAAGTTCTCTTATTAAAGGAATGTTATTTGTGAAATGATTATGTAAGGTTTGTTTCTTTCTAAAGCCGAAACCCGGTTTGAAAGCTTTATGCGATGTAAAATTTCTAAAAGTAACTCAATGCGTGGTTTTGAGCTGCATTTGACAGCAAAAGTTAAGCTGTACCCAGTTCCTTTAGAAATTCAGTGAAGTCACATATCCTTGTTTTTTTCGTTTTTAAGATGATGTCACTGTACCCTTGTTTCGCACTGACGACTTTGCTGTCACATTTTCTGGCCACCAGTAAGTTTTTTTTAATGTTTTAACTGTGCAAAAACTATAAATCATGATTCTGCTGGTGGACTAAGCATCCCAGAGGCCTGGCCCATTTGCATTGTCTTAATGTGATTGTATGCTAAATGTGATGAAAATACGACATTGAGTAATTCTAGACCAGTGACATCTAATAAATTGCAATCAATATCACTGTATGTTTTTACCTAAGCCTGCAAAGGCTATGGTGCTGTGGGGGTGTAAATTCATAGTATTTAAGAATTTACATGAACAGTTAGATTAAAACCCTAACTGACGTAACTCAACAAGAGGCCGTACTTTACCGGTTATGTGTGACCATTTGCCAGTTATCACACTGTCAGCACTGCGCTGGTATTACTCTCTATGTTGTTAAACTTTAATTATATTTGCTCAGTTATTTGATTGGCATTTCGCTAAAAAAATGTAGTTAGAACCAGTGCATTATTTCTACCTAATTCTGCTTCGGCTGTCATGCGAGGGTTTTATAAATTGCTGGTATTA
This sequence comes from Liolophura sinensis, assembly GCF_032854445.1. Lineage (NCBI taxonomy): Eukaryota > Metazoa > Mollusca > Polyplacophora > Chitonida > Chitonidae > Liolophura > Liolophura sinensis. The sequence goes on from NC_088306.1 coordinate 26,657,680, forward strand.
AAGCATTTACATAAACAGTTGCAATAAAATCCTAACTGGACAAAGCGGACCGTTCGTCACTGCTTGCACGTGATCATTTGTCAATTACCACACTGTCGTCACAGCTCTAGTTTCAATATATAGATTTTCTGTCTATTAATGGAGAAAATTTCAATTTCAACTCAAAAATGTATATCTCGAAAATTTCGTGTCTAACTGGCATATCAACTGGAGAGGGGGGGGCAAACCTGACTGGACTGTATGGGTAGAGCAAATCTGTATTTATTTATTTATTTGACCGGTGTTTTACGAATATAACTCAGGAATCTCAAGAATATTTCACTAATACGACAGCGGCCAGCATTATGGTTGGTTGAAACCCACGACCATCCGCAGGACGCTGGCAGACCTTCCCACTTACGGCCGGAGAGGAAGCCAGCATGAGCTGGACTTGAACTCACAGCGACCGCATTGGTGAGAGACTCCTGGGTCATTACGCTGCGCTAGCGCGCTAACCAACTGAGCCAAGGAGGCCACAGAGCAAGTCTGAGTGAACTGTATGGGTAGAGCAAGTCTGAGTGAACTGTATGGGTAGAGCTAGTCTGAGTGAACTGTATGGGTAGAGCAAGTCTGAGTGAACTGTATGGGTAGAGCTAGTCTGAGTGAACTGTATGGGTAGAGCAAGTCTGAGTGAACTGTATGGGTAGAGCAAGTCTGAGTGAACTGTATGGGTAGAGCTAGTCTGAGTGAACTGTATGGGTAGAGCAAGTCTGAGTGAACTGTATGGGTAGAGCAAGTCTGAGTGAACTGTATGGGTAGAGCAAGTCTGAGTGAACTGTATGGGTAGAGCAAGTCTGAGTGAACTGTATGGGTAGAGCAAGTCTGAGTGAACTGTATGGGTAGAGCTAGTCTGAGTGAACTGTATGGGTAGAGCTAGTCTGAGTGAACTGTATGGGTATAGCAAGTCTGAGTGAACTGTATGGGTAGAGCAAGTCTGAGTGAACTGTATGGGTAGAGCAAGTCTGAGTGAACTGTATGGGTAGAGCAAGTCTGAGTGAACTGTATGGGTATAGCAAGTCTGAGTGAACTGTATGGGTAGAGCTAGTCTGAGTGAACTGTATGGGTAGAGCTAGTCTGAGTGAACTGTATGGGTAGAGCAAGTCTGAGTGAACTGTATGGGTAGAGCTAGTCTGAGTGAACTGTATGGGTAGAGCAAGTCTGAGTGAACTGTATGGGTAGAGCTAGTCTGAGTGAACTGTATGGGTAGAGCAAGTCTGAGTGAACTGTATGGGTAGAGCAAGTCTGAGTGAACTGTATGGGTAGAGCTAGTCTGAGTGAACTGTATGGGTAGAGCAAGTCTGAGTGAACTGTATGGGTAGAGCTAGTCTGAGTGAACTGTATGGGTAGAGCAAGTCTGAGTGAACTGTATGGGTAGAGCAAGTCTGAGTGAACTGTATGGGTAGAGCAAGTCTGAGTGAACTGTATGGGTAGAGCTAGTCTGAGTGAACTGTATGGGTAGAGCTAGTCTGAGTGAACTGTATGGGTAGAGCTAGTCTGAGTGAACTGTATGGGTAGAGCAAGTCTGAGTGAACTGTATGGGTAGAGCAAGTCTGAGTGAACAGCATGGGTATAGCAAGTCTGAGTGAACTGTATGGGTAGAGCTAGTCTGAGTGAACTGTATGGGTAGAGCAAGTCTGAGTGAACCGTATGGGTAGAGCAAGTCTGAGTGAACTGTATGGGTAGAGCAAGTCTGAGTGAACTGTATGGGTAGAGCAAGCCTGAGTAAACTGTATGGGGTAGAGCAAGTCTGAGAGAACAGCATGGGTATAGCAAGTCTGAGTAAACTGTATGGATAGAGTGCACAGGGTAATCCCTTGAACTCCGCAAACTACCTGACAACCCTTCTAATTGCAGGTATGCTGTTATCAATTTATTCGATGTGTCTGCCATAGAATTACTCAAATGTAACCTCTATACATGTAAAAGGTAACAGCGTAAACACAAAGTATAGGAGTATCCGTTGCATGTTTTTTTCGTTGTGTGTGTTGTTTTTTTTTTTCGAAAGAAATTTGCGGGCATGGTATGTGGCTCATCCAGAAGTTTAAAGAAGAAGCCAGCGCGTTCATTTTTCTGACTATTTATCTGATAAATTTACGAAGGTCCTATTTCATGGAAGTTGTCCCTTGATACATAATGGACACACGTCTGGAGAGTAAGAACACAGAAGCGACAGTGTGATACTTGACAAATGGACAAGCGTAGCAGATAAAATGTAACTCGGGATTTTACTCTAAGTGTGCATGTAAACTGCCAAAGGGGCAACCACTGATATGTCCCCGAGCCTTAGTACAATTATTTTGAAAAATCCAATGACAAAATGGCAATCTATTACTTTTAAAAAACAATTGTGTAGAAAACATACACAAGATGTGTACTACGTGCACACATTAATTGTAACGAATTTGAAAAGGAAAAATGATTATGGCTTAACGCCATATGGCCATATTTCAGCCATATCGTGGCGAGATTTGAAAAGGAACATTAATATGTACCGAGCATACATCTTTATATACGTACACATTTTGTACACAAACAGATGTGTACGAAACTGTACTTGTCAAGACATAATCTACTTGCAAGGAATTACAGGAAAATTGTTCTTTTCATTTATATTGTAAGGCCTTGCTCTTACTGTTTGTTGAGCCTTGGTGACAGTAAGTACTGATCGACAATGCCGTGCAGCCAATGCTTATTAAATAAAGTAATAAATAATTAAAAGTGTGAAAATAAAATAAATAAAGTTGTTCTTCACCTATATGTTGTGCATACACGTACGTCAATGTGTCATGTCGGAGGTTGACACTGCGCTAACCAACTGAGCCAAGGAGGCCACAGAGCAAGTCTCAGTAAACTGTATGGGTAGAACAAGTCTGAGTGAACTGTATGGGTAGAGCAAGTCTGAGTGAACTGTATGGGTAGAGCTAGTCTGAGTGAACTGTATGGGTAGAGCAAGTCTGAGTGAACTGTATGGGTAGAGCAAGTCTGAGTGAACTGTATGGGTAGAGCTAGTCTGAGTGAACTGTATGGGTAGAGCAAGTCTCAGTGAACTGTATGGGTAGAGCTAGTCTGAGTGAACTGTATGGGTAGAGCAAGTCTGAGTGAACTGTATGGGTAGAGCAAGTCTGAGTGAACTGTATGGGTAGAGCTAGTCTGAGTGAACTGTATGGGTAGAGCTAGTCTGAGTGAACTGTATGGGTATAGCAAGTCTGAGTGAACTGTATGGGTAGAGCAAGTCTGAGTGAACTGTATGGGTAGAGCAAGTCTGAGTGAACTGTATGGGTAGAGCAAGTCTGAGTGAACTGTATGGGTAGAGCAAGTCTGAGTGAACTGTATGGGTAGAGCTAGTCTGAGTGAACTGTATGGGTAGAGCTAGTCTGAGTGAACTGTATGGGTAGAGCAAGTCTGAGTGAACTGTATGGGTAGAGCTAGTCTGAGTGAACTGTATGGGTAGAGCTAGTCTGAGTGAACTGTATGGGTAGAGCTAGTCTGAGTGAACTGTATGGGTAGAGCAAGTCTGAGTGAACCGTATGGGTAGAGCAAGTCTCAGTGAACTGTATGGGTAGAGCAAGTCTGAGTGAACCGTATGGGTAGAGCTAGTCTGAGTGAACTGTATGGGTAGAGCAAGTCTGAGTGAACTGTATGGGTAGAGCTAGTCTGAGTGAACTGTATGGGTAGAGCAAGTCTGAGTGAACTGTATGGGTAGAGCTAGTCTGAGTGAACTGTATGGGTAGAGCAAGTCTGAGTGAACTGTATGGGTAGAGCAAGTCTGAGTGAACTGTATGGGTAGAGCAAGTCTGAGTGAACTGTATGGGTAGAGCAAGTCTGAGTGAACTGTATGGGTAGAGCTAGTCTGAGTGAACTGTATGGGTAGAGCAAGTCTGAGTGAACTGTATGAGTAGAGCAAGTCTGAGTAAACTGTAAGGGTAGAGCAAGTCTGAGTGAACTGTATGGGTAGAGCAAGTCTGAGTGAACTGTATGGGTAGAGCAAGTCTGAGTGAACTGTATGGGTAGAGCAAGTCTGAGTGAACTGTATGGGTAGAGCAAGTCTGAGTGAACTGTATGGGTAGAGCAAGTCTGAGTGAACTGTATGGGTAGAGCAAGTCTGAGTGAACTGTATGGGTAGAGCTAGTCTGAGTGAACTGTATGGGTAGAGCTAGTCTGAGTGAACTGTATGGGTAGAGCAAGTCTGAGTGAACTGTATGGGTAGAGCAAGTCTGAGTGAACTGTATGGGTAGAGCAAGTCTGAGTGAACTGTAAGGGTAGAGCAAGTCTGAGTGAACTGTATGGGTAGAGCAAGTCTGAGTGAACTGTATGGGTAGAGCAAGTCTGAGTGAACTGTATGGGTAGAGCAAGTCTGAGTGAACTGTATGGGTAGAGCAAGTCTGAGTGAACTGTATGGGTAGAGCAAGTCTGAGTGAACTGTATGGGGTAGAGCAAGTCTGAGTGAACTGTATGGGTAGAGCAAGTCTGAGTGAACTGTATGGGTAGAGCTAGTCTGAGTGAACTGTATGGGTAGAGCAAGTCTGAGTGAACTGTATGGGTAGAGCAAGTCTGAGTGAACTGTATGGGTAGAGCAAGTCTGAGTGAACTGTATGGGTAGAGCTAGTCTGAGTGAACTGTATGGGTAGAGCAAGCCTGAGTGAACTGTATGGGTAGAGCTAGTCTGAGTGAACTGTAAGGGTAGAGCAAGTCTGAGTGAACTGTATGGGTAGAGCAAGTCTGAGTGAACTGTATGGGTAGAGCAAATCTGCGTGAACTGTATGGGTAGAGCAAGTCTGAGTGAACTGTATGGGTAGAGCAAGTCTGAGTCTTGTTTACACTTTTTTGTATACTTTCGTCTGACGTCGTCACTATCGGATAGTATTTCACAGTGATGCCTTCTCTTGTAGGTGCTGTGACACGAGTTACAAATTTGACCTTTGTACTTCAGTCAGTGACGTGGAATGACGCTCGTGTTGCTTGTCATGGTATGAGCGGCTATCTTATTGAAATTCATAACGAGGCTAGAATGAATGCCATTGTGCACATCATGGACACATATTGGGCTCATCGCACAGAGTAAGTCTTGCTGTGTCGCTGTTGTAATGTGCAAGTATATATATAAAAAAGTTTTACATAAATATACTTACTTCAAAGCATGTACCATCCAAAGAATAAGATAAATATTTGATTATTTTCATCTAGTCTTTTTACCAATCCTTTAAATGTTACATATATTAGTTTGTAGCATTTGTAGAAATATAAGGTTAACATCTTCAGTCATATTTGTCAAAGCATGTATCACCTTTCCAGAGTTTCCTTTTGCGCAAACTTAGGTTGAAACAAAGCATATGTTTATTCTTAGATATTATGGCATATCCATTGGTTTGGCCGATGCAAGGTTGGATGGTGTTCCAAATAGAGTCTGGGCAGAAACATGTGACGCTTTCAATCCAAGTTTCTGGGGGCCACTGCAAAATTTTGATAGTCAAATCTTCAGACCATGCGCCAAGATATACAACAGCCCTCCCATATGGGGTAGGGCGAAGTGCGAATGGCCTAGACCGTTTCTTTGTGAACACAATTCAGGTAAACAACACAATTATATGTATTTATTTATGTAGCTGATGTTTTATGCAGTATTCAAGAATATTTCACTTATACGACGGCGGCCAGCATTATGGTGGGAGGAAACCGAGCATACCCCGGGAGAAAACCACAAACATCCGCAGGTTGCTGGATGTGTGGTCGAACACAATATTTTCTTCAATTGAGCCTTACACTTTTGACTGTCGGAATGTATGCCGATGATGTTCATTTAGGTTCGGTTACACGTAGTAAATGAACGCGTTCATGAAACATCATCAGAATGTGTGATGACGTCACCACCCTTCAAGAACCTGTTCTACGTTTATGAAGTAAACGTAAAAGGAGATCCTCGTTTTCACGTTAAAGACGTGCACAGTTTTTTTTAAATATCTTTCTGAGAAATAAAACACTCTGATTTCAATAAAGCATGTATGAATCACGAATGTGTATTGAACAGTGTATGCATTTTGTATCTGTCTGCTTGGACAGGGTGATTTGTAACTCCAACCTAAAAGGCCGTGCCTGGTATGGTATGTTGGTCGCTTGATTGGTGTTTAACGCCGTACTCAAAAATATCTCACTTATACGACGGCGGCCAGCATTATGGTGGGAGGAAACCGGGCAGAGCCCGGGGGAAACCCATGACCATCCGCAGGTTGCTGAGAGACTTTCCCACTTACGGCCGGAGAGGAAGCCAGCATGAGCTGGACTTGAACTCACAGCGGCCGCATTGGTGAGAGACTCCTTACTTACATAACAAAATAACCTTGTTTAACTTTCCTTGATGACGTGCACATTTTGTCCACCAATATAGTGTGCAAGTGTGTACGTCGTCATATGCTTTGGGAAATCATGGACAGTACAGTAGACACAAGGCAGTTAAAAAGGGTATATCTGCCCGGGTACCCTCTAACTTCAAGTTAAGTCAACCGTGTTACATTTTGGTTTTCTAAAATAGGATAACGCCATTTAAGCCCTTCAAATTTCTAGCTTTCGCAGTAGTTGATTTACCGGCTATAGAAATTACATGACGAGAATTAGTTTTGTTTTGGTATATATCTCATCAAGTTACAAAACATAAACAAAACACTGAGGCAAATTCGGAATTACCGCATCAATACATACCGGAATTCGTAAGAGTTCTACCTAAAGTCGAATCTAGTTGTAACGCCACATATTCTGCCTAAAGCGAGATCTGACAGTTATTACCGAATGTGTGATCATTGAAAACATATTGCAATTCAGATCAGTCATTTCAAATTTAAGGAAAATCTGATCATTTGTTCTTGAGAAGATGTTTAAATGTTTCTGACAAAATCCAATATGGCCGCTAGAAAAATCGAAATGCTGTTCCAATCCAAGGGGATGTTGCTCCAACATATTAAGATATTCAGCCAAACGGTCTGGCTTAAAACTGCGAACAAAGTCCAATAAATATAAACTAGAACTGCATGCCGTTTCCGAAATAATGTGGAGATCGGGTTTGAGTCTCAAGTAAACAGAAAACAAAACAAAAACAGACGATTATGCCATGATGGACTTTAATAAACCGTGGTATTCGTTACGGGAACTGCTAGCACAAAATGTTCATACGTTCCAATGAACTTTGTCATGCTAATCAAACCATTTCGTCGCTGTCAATATACAATGTAAAACTACACTTTTATAGCTAACACAAGGTCACACATAACCTCTTGCTAACTGACCTCAGTTACGGGATTTATTCCAAATGTTCATGGCTTAATTACGCACGACTATGTAAGAGAATAGAGTGATCATTGTGCATGCTTTTATGCAGATATTCATGTAGCCGAGCTATCCAGAGGTCATTTGTTACATATCAGTTTACATATTAACAAGAGCATATTTCTAAATTCTGCGCAAGTTTTCATGTCGTCTTGGACTCAGTCCCCTTGTTAAGTGAATACCACATAATTAATTGTAAGATGTCCATGGTAATTATAGTGAGATACAAACAAATATATTTGTCCTGCCGAATGGTATTCCTCAGCCCTCTACAAAGGGGAGCAGTGCTCGCTACCTACTTAAATAACAATACCACTGATTCAATAACAACACCAGTAATCCTGAATAATCAAAGTTGACATTGCTATTCCAACATTTAGAGGCTGTTTTATGAGTTACATGAATTGTTTCCCTTTGCAGAGGGCTGAGGAACCCCATTGCATTAAGTAAACATCCAATAGCATGGTGTCACAGAAACGTGCAGGTGTTAATATGCTTCACACAAACAAAGGTTAGTAAAGGTCAGTGTTCAAGAATAAATGCTTAACATTTAGACATTTGGATCTAGCGTTAAGAAAAATTGGCAAATAAATCTTTCCACTCCAAAGAAGTAGCTTTTTGTTTTGCGTTTAAGATGAGATATGTCCGTATGAGGCTCTTCCTGATACCAGCCTTGCAGCCGATGGTATTCTGTTGAATAGTACCACTACCCGGATGTTGCCATCGGATTGTTTTAACATGTGTAACAACAACGTCACTGATGACCACGTGGAATGCTGGGCTGTCAACATTAACCCGGCTACAGGCGAATGTGTGATCTACTACACAGCAGACCCGTACCTTGCAACTGACGTCTCTTATCAGTATTACAATCCAGACTGGATGCTGCATATCAAGCAATGCTACAATGGTGAGTTGTTATAAGTTATCTACGTATTGAGAAAGGTATATTGAGATTTAGACCCTGGGCAGGAATTTCAACCGTGAGCAGCCCATATACCTTTCTCAACACGCGGATAGCGATTTTGTCCCTACACTATTTATAAAATAGAAAGCCAGTTTGTAAAGTTGAGCTGAGAAAAAATCGTGCTATCTATGTCGACTGCAGACAGCGGTGGTATGGTAGCCCGACGTAACAATGACGCCCGTCCATGGGATGCAGCGTTTACAAAGAAAAATGACGTCAGTCTCTACTATAATCTAGCTGCCCGAGATATCAATTTAGCGTCACAGAGAAAAATGACGTCAATCTACACTATAATCTAGCTGCCCAAGATATAAATTTAGCGTCGCAGAGAAAAATGACGTTCGCTTGCACAGTAATTCAGAGGTGCAGTGGTTTAAATCTCATATACCCCTCGTGGGCATGGCCTGCAGCTCTGGCAGATGTATGTCAATATTTTAACCCGCCTTATCAGCCGTGGCAATCGGGAATCACGGATGATGTAAAGACAAAGCTTTTTTAACCAATTTTGGTTGAGCCATGGTGCTAGGGGCGTGTAGTTGTTTTGTTTGTATACAAATTGTAGTAGTAAGCTGAGTGAACAAATTATTGCAAACCGATTGGTACATGTAATTTTCTCATACCTCTACGCCTCAAAATGATTCCATTACTCACGTTTTTCTACAACCCGTAGGTTTTTACCCAAATTATTCTGTTGGGAACAGTACAGGGTCTTCAGCCATTGGATAAAACTAGAGGCCCTTTTCGTGTGCTGATTTGAAAGGAGCACCCGGGTTTAACTAACTGCTAAATTCTCTGGGAGTGACGCAGTATAATCATATTGTTATCGCTGTTCTGGTTTTATCTCTGTGCTCTACCTCTTTTAACTGTATCATCTAATAAACTGCTAACAACATCCCTGCAAACAGAAGGTTTGTCAGGTAGCCGGAAGTCTAGTGGTTTAATCTGTGCACTTAGGCTTGCTTTACCAATTATTTCATTTGTATTTAACGCTGTAGTTAAAAATTTGATTCGTATTTGACTGGCGTTATGCATATCGGTGAAGACAGGCGAAGTGCTGAGGTTAAACCACCGACAAAACTCCTGAATTAGAACCGCAGCCAAAAAAGCCAGAGCTGGGCTCGATCAAACGACCTCATTGGGTAAAGCTCAGAGCTTTAACCATCCGGGTCATCGTGTTTCAGGTTAGGCTAACATGGTGTATCCCATGGCTGGGCAGGAATTCCACGTTGAAGAATGAATTATCGAGTAACTAAGCACGTCAGTAAAAATAATTCAGAATATGATATTTTCGCTCTACAAATTTAGCCATTTCACCGCTCTTCATACAGCTAAGACGTAAAACATAATGTGAACCACCAGAGGAACGACGACAGTGTGATGGCTGGCAAATGATTACACGTAACCGATGAAATACAGCCTCTTGTCAATATTCCAACTGTTCATGTAAATGTATAGTAACAAACTGCACGCTTTTAGCGCCGTGGCTTAAGCAGAATGTTAATTGCAATTTATTAGACTTCACTGGACCAGAATAACTAAAAATGTTGAGTTATCACATTTAACATAAATAACACGAGGTGTACTTTATATGTGGTACCATATTCTTCAAAAAGAATATAACTGTTGTGGCATATGATTTCATGCACTAATCTAGACAAACTAATTACTCAATGTTCACAGAATTTATGTCACAGAGCATCTTTCCTCGTGTGGCATGACGAAGCATTTCCCCTGACCAACTGCTCAGGGCTGACGACACTTAGCCAATTTCCAACAGAAACTACAGCCACATCTTCTTCTCCGGATCTGCGCTCATCTGTAACAAATGCTGTTCAAGCGCCTACCCATCCCTCCAAAATTACAACTGTTGTTTCAACGTTTGCTGGTCTATCAACGTCAACGTCTACGGATCACTCCACATTTCCGCCTGATGTTTCAACGCATGAAGACCAGTCTACATTGCCTATCGACAGATTGTTATCTGTTGACTTGTTTTCTACCCAGACTAACATGTCATCGAATCAAGGTACAATAAGTTATTTGCTTTACGCAATATTTTTTGAATTATTCACATGGTTGATAGAAGTCAGTTTTATGGGTAGAGGCAGACGCTGCTCGTTTGTAAGGTACGTTGCAAGGTAAATTACTGATCGTTTTGTGTTGTTACCTTCATGATACTAATACGTTCAATGTTGTCAGGACACTCCAGGTCTGGTTAGAATATATAAACAGAAAACATACGCCATGCAGCGCCAAATTTAAAGCTTCAGAACGCCGTTCATGTTCATGTAGAAAAAAAGCCCTTTTTCTGTAAAACATTGTCCAAAACACAGATAATTTATGTAGTAGATATTGTGCAACAGTTTTCCTTTGCTTTAGTACCTACAGGGATGCGTCCTCACGGACCAAACCTATGTTGCTGCCATTCTAAGATACCGGCTGCCAACAAAGAGCGGTTTCTGAATGATCTGCTATCCACGCTGAGCCTCAACAGAACACAGCTGTCGTCGTATCGGCGGCAGCATTACAGCGTTGGAAGATAACCGACCATTGGCCGTAGGGATGGGATATACTGGAGTAGTGCTGATCATTGTAACAGTTGCAATTATAATTTTATCAGACCTTGCAAATATTCTACAAAAGCAAATGTAAGGACCTTCCAAGTAATTTGCAAATATGTGCCTAAAAGGCTTTGCTTCGTACACTGAATTAAATCGCCAATTTGTACATATGAACAGCTACAATGAAAGTGCAACTGATATAAATAATATTTTAACGACCAATTTCCACACTAGTATGCTTACATCATTTGAACAGTGATTTCACTTATTTGCCTTGAACATACTTTGTGTCTTTTCACCATCATCGATAGCTGCTTTTCATACATTATTCCGTTTTTATTTTGACTCTATATACCGTCTTGGTTCTTTGGTGTTTCGTGTTAAATGCTGTGTTTTGAGAATTGGCCTTGCGATTATTGATCGCTGGTATATGAATGTCTGTTGACGCACTGATCACAGTCACAATATCATGGAGTTTAACCACATTATAGCAGAAAACAGCTCCAAAACATTGTGGAAGAAATACAGCTTCCAACCGGCGCTGGTTCTTTTACGGTATGTCAACCTGCTCCACATCCGGTATATGCAGCTCAGTCCAACATAACTAATCAGTTCTAGATTATGTCATGTTGAGTTAAAACAAAATAAAGCACAGCCCGAAGAGTCACCGACCCTCAGCCAGTGTTGTTTATTAAATAAGATGGCAACTTAGCATTTTGAGCGTTTTTTTAAATCAGTGTCGTATGAAATTTCCAGTTAAAATCGGATAACCGGATTGATTACTTGTTTCTGCTTTGAGCAATTAATGCTCGGTCGTTGTAAGTTGCTCCGTTCTAAGATATTATCATTTGATGACTGTCACAATGTCGTCGCTGCCCTGGCTTCGGTCCCTATGCTGTGGTAGTTTATGTTAATTTATGTTCTTTTTTTCATTTCTTTTTAAATATGGATGTTATAATCCATATTTAAGCATATTTTTACTTATACGACGGTGGTCACGAATATAGCATTATGGTGCGAGGAAATTGGTCAGAGCATAAGGGAATGGTGTGAATTAGTTTCGTTTACAAACATGATTTTTTTTTGTTCACATACGGTGCCAGGTTCCAACAACCGCCCATCACCTGTAACGCACTGATTCGCACACCTTATTTGTGGAAGTCAAATGGTCTTGAAAAGCATAACATTGTCACCAAGGTCCCAAGAGATTCCTTGTTCAAGGCCGGAAATGAACTGACATTTAGTGTGCCTCGCGGTTTGATTTTATTGGAAGATTTACGCCGTATTCAAGAATATTCAACCTTATAGGACTATGGTCACTAGTATGATGGGAAGAGAGCGGGTAGAGCCTAGGGGAAAACCATGACCATCTAAGGTCTCTAGCAGACGTTGTGGTTTGTACCGCGCACCTTACCTCTTGGTCACCTTTTATTGGCAGCTTCTGTACCGTTTTACTATCCTATGATTGCAATTAACATTCCTGTTCCTTTGTTTTCTTAAGAAACATGCAAATCTTTATAATCCATGATGCTAGGGAGGTAATCATTTACAGGAGCAATTAGAATACAATCCCATACGCTGCAAAGTGACAAGAGGCCGTATCTCCAAAGTGGCTTACGACTATTTCCAAAATATCACATTATCGTTGCTACTCTGAAATTTAGCTTCGGTGCGGTAAGTCTTACCGTATTGTCCATAAAACGCTACCGGTTGTCGTTTACACTCATTTCGAAACTGTAAACTTCAGGTGTGTATGTAACTACATACAAAAAGCCATCCATTGTGGTTTTCACTTGCTCATCAGGACTTGTAAACTTGAGGTGTTTATGTAACTACAAATAAAACGCTATTCATTGTCGTTTTCATTCACTTTGGGCGTGTAAACTTTAGGTGCTTAAGCAACTACTGGATGCCTTCTGAAAATATTTTGAAATTTTGAAGTCTTGTTTGAAAATGAAAAACGTGTCTGAAGCCTAAATAGACACAGGTGTGTCCAAATGCTTTGCTTTAATCGGTTATCCTCCAAAAAACATCTGTCATTTCATATGCAGTATTGGTATTTAATAAATATAGTTACGTGGATGTAGTTTAACATGTTAAGTTTGTATATGCGTCTCGAACCGTTATTTGACTGTTTATGGTTGCTATATTATTAGGCATTCTGTCTTTCCATCGGTGTTAAGCGTTTGTTTTGAGAATTGTTCTTGAGATTATTGATACCAAATGGGGATTTTTGGTTGACGGCTGGTGATTTTGCATGTATATGTACGACGATCTGTTCTGACGCCCAGATATGCAATGTGCCGTCTTAGCTCCCCGACTAAGACCCTGTCTGTTATTTCCTTTTCTTGGGAAATCGAGGGTTTTGAACTCGTTAACTTGGTGGTTGTCCTTTTACTTTTTATCTCCGTTATTGTTTTATGCTGAATGTTCATGTAAATGCTTGAAACATGACGACTTGAACCGATTGGGTTAAAAGAAATAAATGCTGTTAATTGCAATTTTTTAAACGCCATGCGTATGTCTAGAAATACTCAAAATCAAGTGTTGTCATCGCATTTTCTAAATATTTGAAGGACTACAAAGTGTCCTACCAAACACCGACTGACAGGATATAAGGACTATGGCTGTGCGTGTTACTACACTTACAAAAGACCGACTGACAGGATATGAGGGCTATGTATGTGTGTGTCACTACACTTACAAAACACCGACTGACAGGATATGAGGGCTATGTATGTGTGTGTCACTACACTTACAAAACACCGACTGACAGGACAGGCGGACAATGTTTAAGTGTGTACAGGCTTCACCATGGAGAATCAATGAGTGTCTGCTTTTGTCCATCACCGATCGAAATTATTGCGTGTATTTAAGTTCACAAAAACGTCTAATGCCTTATCATACTTGGTCTCCTTCGTGATTTCAGCAAAAATACTTGTCCATGAGGTATACACTGAATCGTTAACAGACAAACACATCGGATTGTGGAAGCGAACAAAAATATTCAGGTTCTTGTATAAAGAAGGTAAGGGATATAACACACTTGTAAATGTCATTGGACAGTTCTATTCTACATGAATATATTCTATTCATATCCCGCTATGCTAGTATTGTCACCACTTGACAGCCACTCACAATTCAGCTAAGTCCCTGCATTGATTGCATTTTAATCTTTATTAAAGAAGTTTTATATCAGAGACCTTTCCACAAATGTCTCCTAGCAACCTGCGGATGGTCGTGGGTTTCTTTTCACCGTAATGCTGGTCGTCGTTGTATAAGTGAGATATTCTTGAGCACGGTGTAAATCACGAATCAAATAAATAAATAAAACAGATATATCTGCTCTTTCTATTATACAGCTCAATTTCCAGAACGGCACCTGAACATAGTGATTATAAAATACTATTAACTGAACTGAAAACTGATAGGAGAAAGTCTCTGTACGCTAACACCGACGTCCACATCGTATATGTATTTACATGGTACACGACTGTAAGTTCAGGTTATTCGAAATGCCGATAATAACAGGTACCGGTAGTTGTTATGGAATATAGGTAGGAACTTAGAATTATCGGAGAATAGAATGAAATTTAGTTTAAAGTGGACAGATTTACAGTCATTATTACGTTTCTCAGAAGCCCTGTTTAAAAAGGTTATAATCTTTAAAATTAGGACCAATAGGAAAATGTGGATATCCTTTATATCATATTTCTATTTTCATTGTTCTTTGGTCGTTTTTTGCTGAACATCGTTTCAGATATTAGGCTTGCGATTACCGATCCGGAACGTCCACTGTCGTGGACCCATGATATACCGCAGTCAACACTTTCAATTAAATTTACACCGCACTGGGTGTTTAAGCTTATGAACCATTTAGCACAGTATGAGAGAGGCGTGTATTATTCCAGATCCCGCAAATCATACTGGTCCATCTGTTAAATCAACGTCTCATAGCTCTTACTAGCAGCGTTAGGGGCCTCCGTGGCCCAGTCGGTTAGCGCGCTAGCGCAGCGTAGTGACCCAGAAGCCTCTCACCAATGCGGTCGTTGTGAGTTCAAGACCAGCTGATGCTGGCTTCCTCTCCGGCCGTACGTGGGAAGGTCTGCCAGCAACCTGCGGATGGTCGTGTGTTTCGCCGGGCTGTGCCCGGTTTCCACCCAAGCCGCCGTCGTAAGTGAAATATTCTTGAGTACGGCGTAAAACACCAATCAAAAAAAAAATACTAGCAGCGTCTGTATAAGACTGAAAGCGGATGATTAGTGATTGACATATTTGATTTCTAGAAACATTGCCATTGAAGGCCGATTACCGTTATTTATTTGTTTTTATCTGACCGTCAGTTTAACGGTTGGGTCTACCCGTTCTGTGCAAGCAACGAGTGCCCCCAGGAAAGTATTATATCGCCCTCTCTGTTCCGCAACAAACTAATAGTTTAGCAGAAACATTAAAATATGGTATAGAGTGTTGTTCATAAGTTGGCGCTTTTCTAGAACGCTACCGCGCCACAAATAAAGCTCTGCCTCAACATTATCGAGAGATGGGCAGCTAAAAGGTTTTTCGATTTTTATCTCAAACCGTCGCTATGCATTTTTATTGTAAACTGAAAATTCGTCCAGATCACAAGCTATCATGATATTGTGAATCAGTAGATTGTCCCAGAAAAATAGTTGCACAGATATATCTGACTGCAAATTATCATTTGAACACCACTGTTATTTATCGCACCCATTCAAAGCTTATTCAGTTTTGTCAAATATGCCTTCCATTAATCACAACTTGCCATCAAAATGTGAGCACTATGGTTTCTCTGAGTAACCAGCGTCACAAGTTATTACTGCAAATACTGGTGTGTCATGGTTATACCTTAAGTCTGACAAAGAGCATAATTCTCTTGAAATTAAGTATAAACAGAGTGTCTAGAATTCTGGGTAGCACTGTATATACGTCGTGTTCAATTACATCATCACGTTCCGTTGATGAGATTTTGCATCAAAGCCCAACCGGGATAGATATTTTGATGATTGACAATTTATAACCTCTTCATTTGTATTTTCGTGTAGGTAAGTATGAACGAAGTGTCTAGAATTGTGGGTTGGGGCTGCATATTACAAGTACATCGCCAGGTTGGGGCAATGGGCAGTTGGAATGAAAGCACAACTAAGATACATGTACATACTGGGATTAACATAAACTGGCAGGGTACACGATTTCCATTCTGGTTTCTTTCGATCGCCTATAACATTCCTTGCGTCTTCCTAACATGAATGAAAACTTTTGACTGCTTTTGTTTATATAGCCCACAACATACATAAAACAATATAGAAAATCGTATGTATATATGATCTATTTGTAAATATTTAATTAGAACTATATTTTCTGATATAGGCCATATGCCTTTAATTAATTTATGACATCATCGCCAGCAATGCTCCCGAATATATCAAAAATAGTGTTGACTGCGTAGAACTTTCTCTAACATGAGGAAAGTCTACACATTCAATAAGGATATGTTTGATGCCGTTTTGAACACCACATCCAACACACTGAGGGGCTCTGCGCTCATCAACAATAACATTGTGTGTCAAACGAGAATGACTGCTACGGCACCTTGTTAAAACCACCTGGCCTCTGCGAGACATACCATGTGTATGTCGGCTAAGAAGATGGAAGACGGAGAGAAGAGACTCGTTGTTCTAAGACAGTCGCAGCCAGACACTTTAGGTTAAGGAAGAAGCCAGAGAGGAGGCTCTGGAAAAGGCACGGAAGCTATATCCTCTATATAGCCCTGTAAAGACAAAACGAAGGATCTTGTTAGGACACTTCGTAAATTTATCTACATATGATGGATTGAAAACAGTCATAGGCAGGACTTGTTGGATGGGCTTTAAGCTTTGTAGCACATTAAAGACTGAATCTCATACGTCGGCTACATAAAGACGGTTCATCAGTCTCCACTTATAAACTCTCTACTGGTGAGGTTCTAAATGCACCAAGACCGAGTCTCAAACCTGGGTAATGAACAGGATCTAACATTTGAATATACGACTTCCTTGCGGAACCAGTGATGATTCCATAGTCCAATTTAGACCTCACCAGAGAACGATACAGGCTGAGTCGGTATCCCAACCGGTGCTAGACACGACCTTAATAACATCTAAAGCCTTTGTAGATCTAGCTTTAAGAACTTTTATATGACCGTTTTCACTTGCCCACTTCTCGATCTTATTGAGACAAGTTGCAACTGATCTTTGATGTCACTTATATTTTTAGCACGGTAGCATATCAGGAAATCATCAAGAAATAAAGAACCCTCTGTAGTATATGTCACACTTTTAACCAAAATATTTATTTTTATGCTGAACAGTGTATGCGATAGGTTGTTGCCTGGGGGTACACCCATTTCCTGCTCATGAGAGTGAGAAAGAGTGGGCCTCACCCGTACCTGAAACAGATGATCAGATAAAAATTCCAATACAAATATTGGTGGTAATATTGAAAGAATATCGTCGTTAATCGTCTCGGTATTTACTAAACCAGGTCACCGTTACATTAACGTCAGAAGAAATAAGACTTTCTTTAGTTCTACTGTTTATAAAGGTTACCACTCATGGGATGTTACATTATTTATTGAATTACTTGAATTTCTCATTAATAACATCTATGTGACATTCGGGGATACCATTTATCAACATTGCATAGGTATTCAAATGGGTACCAATTGTGCGCCTCTTTTGGCAAACCTATACCTTTTTTCATATGAATACGACTATATGAAGAATTTACTTAAAAATAATACCTTCAAAGCTCGATCCTTTTCATTTACCAAGCGGCAACTTGATGATCTATTGGCGTTAAATAACCCCCATATTCCTGAAGCGGCGAAGGAAATCTATCCGCCGTCATTAGGTTTAAAGGAGACAACAGATAGTCCTGATGGAACATCTTATTTGGATCCATATCTGTACAAAGACGAACAAGGTCTCCTTTCGTGTCCCCTTTGCGACAAAAGGGATTTCAATTTTGATATTGTAAATTATCCTTATTTGGATAGCAATATAGCAAAGGGTCCTGTACATGGCGTATACATATCTCGCCTTGTAGCATTTGTCAGATCTTGCGTAAATTGTGATGACTTTAATTTTCGTCACAAGTTGTTAGATCAAAAACAAGTTTGTCAAGGATACCCCATCAAGCGCCTTCATTCTAAGTTTGTCAAATTTTATAATGAGTATAACACTCTCGTTGGCAGGTATGGACAGAGCGTTTAGAATCTCTGGCGATCTACATTGTGATCAACCACCAAGACGCCGCTGTTATCCTTATGTACATATCTATCGAGTACATGGTATTTAACAACACATATGGCGCTGGTTTCCAAGTACAACCGTTTATCTTGTAGACAGCCTTAAAACAGGTCAACATGTCATGTGTAACATCATACATGGCGTCTCTTGTAGTATGAGATCCTTACATATTAACGGAAAGGACATAATCGCCCATTATGTTTGAATCACAATCTATTCGGTTAGGGTCTGTAACGCTCGTCACTTTGGAACTGTATCTAATACCGCTAAACCTGGCGCTAGGGGCCGTAAAGGAAGTAATGCTCATTATATCTGCATGATGTCTTTATGGACAGTTGCAATGAAAGCGCGACTGAGATACCTTGTTTAATTGTTATTTGACATGGAACTCATATATGGACTACGAATTTGAAGTTCAATATGGTATTGCCTGGAATATCCACTGTCTGCCCGGCATCATTGAAAACAGATGACCGCTTCTCTCTTGTGTGTTACCGGCTTTATTTCCTATTTGTATAATTTCTTACATACCTTTGTCTTTGGGAGATAGAGTTAAACGTTGTTTTGGAAATTGTTTTTGCGATTATCGACTTGCAACGGCCTTTACGGACTACGAATGGTATATGAATGTCGGACATGAAGCTTATTTTCAAGGTCGAAAAATATCCACACCACATGCTCATTTTTGATGAAACCATCACAAAACACAGGTTTCGAATCGAACAAGGTGGTCCATAGTAGATTTACCTTGAGGAAAACCACACGGTATATTAGAGAATAACTTTTTGGTTTCAAGAAACCAAACAAATCCACGATTTAGCATCCGTTCCATACCTTTACAGACACAGCTGGTAAGAGCTATGGGACGGCAATAAGACGGATCAGTATGATTCTTACCCGGTTTCGAAACTGGGACAGTACACGCCTCCCTCCATGAATGTGGAAAATTAACAGTTATGCAAATATTATTCAGGAAGTCCAAGAGAGTCTAAAATGGCTGAGGTGGTAAATGGTTCAGAAACCTATAATATACATTATCAGGACCACAGGCAGGATCGTGTGTCTTTTTAATGCAGTTTTTAGTTTATCGATATTAAAAGAACGATTATAATCTTCTAAATTGTTAGAAGTAAATGGCAATTGAACTTTGTCCTTCTGGCTTTAATATGTTCAAAGTCTGGAGTAAAACTCCCAGAAGAAGATTTCTTAAAAATTGTCTCAGCTAATTTATTAGCTATGTTGGATGAAGAAGTCAATACAATATCTCCAATGCTGGAATTTTGCTTTATTACTTTTTGTCCTGAAGTTTCTGAACCATGTTACAGACTTTACGTATGGCTGTGTTTGATGTAATGGATGACACAAAGTTCCACCAGCAAGATTGTCTCTTGGACTTAAGTAATCGACGAGCTTTAGCTATTATTACTGACCCGTATGGGGTTATGGGAATTCAAATCTTCCATTATTATAAAGATTTTGGTAATTGTTCTTTTAAATTATGTAACCTGAAAGCTGACAAAGAAATGTTTGGAGTTTGCACTAAACATAATGTGATTGAGGGGCCTCCGTGGCTCAGTTGGTTAGCGCGCTATCACAGCGTAATGGCCCAGTAGTCTCTTACCAATGCGGTCGCTGTGAGTTCAAGTCCAGCTCATGCCGCTTTCCTCTCTGGCCTTAAGTGGGAAGGTCTGCCAGCGTCCTGCGCGGATGGTCGTGGGTTTCCCCCGGGCTCTGCCCGGTTTCCACCCACCATAATGCTGGCCGCCGTTGTAGAAGTGAAATATTCTTTAGTATGGCGTAAAACACCAATCAAATAAATAAATCATAATGTGATTGTTTCAGACAATGAAACACGGACTGGCACAGCGTGAAGCTCTGTATCTAGAACAAAAATGCTGTGAATAGTCTTGTTATTTATGAAGGTAAAAGAGCCGCTTGCAGCTCGTTTTTTTTCATCTGAATTAGTGCTGTGTAATGAATAATTTTTGAGAGTTAATTTTTTAAAAATTTTTTCGGATGTCTTCAAGTGAGTTTCTTGAAGACAAAGGGCAATAGGATTTAATGATTGAACTAGCCGTGTTATGTCAATAAAACTTACCTGAAGACCTCGACAATTCCAATGTATAATTTTGTCATATAGAGACATTACGGAGGGAGGCGTATAGGAGATTTATCTTTGTGTTTGGACAATTCCTTGCAGATCGGCTGGAACATCTCCCAGGTGCGGGTGATGCATCCATCACATCTGCATCTGATGTTAAAGGACGAACGTCCTGCAACAATCCAAATTTATTAAACAGGATAGGATCCCGAGTGGACTTAGTGGGACGCTCTTTGGATCCACTGGGTTTATTACTTTAATTATTAGTTTGTTGAGGTTTGTTTTTTTGGACTTGTTTTGGTCATTATTTTTAGGGGGATTTGGTTCAGGTTTATCCGTTTGATTGGTACTATTTACTGGTTTTATTTGTTCTTTTAAAATAGTCTGAGTTGAGTATCTGGTACACATACCCAATGCTGCTATCTGCTATCTTCCAGACTTTTACTCCATATTTATAAGGCTTTGCCGGTAAGTACTGTCGATACGAAACTCGCGCACGGAAATGAATCAACGCCTCATTTATCGTGACACTTTTGTGTGGTCGATAGTTTTCCACTAACCATCTCTGCTGAATACTAGATGTATATTTTGTAATTGTTCACAGCTCCCCTGGCTGGATTCGTAAGAGAATCATTGGGGAGTAAGTACTGCAAAGATTTTGTCGAATCTGTCTCTAGTGATGATGATTGCTATGAAGGGTACTTTAAGAGTTGATCAGTTGAGAAATACTGCTTGTATGTAGCCAACTGTATGATGGACATAACCACATGGATACCCATAAACGTTTTCATTTCAGGCGTTGTCACAGGAATCGATTTGCTGACAGATTTTTTCTCAATACACTGCCTGCCATTTAGGTTGGTCTGATCCACCAAAATGTGGTATAATTCTTCAGTGAATATGAGATTGAAAAAATCAAGCCCTGTACTATCATTTGGTAGCGCATTTATAGGCCCCTCCATCTGGGTGAAGTCGCTGACAGCCTTTTCCAGCCTACCACTCCATCAGACGGGCTCTACCACAGGCGTTGTTGTTGTTCTGTTGCCTATCGTATTTCCGCCGGTTAGCGGCCGCAGGTCTGACAGAGGGAAGTCATTGTCGTCAAATTCACTTTATAATACGCTTACATCTGATTCAGTGTCACATTTCCTGTCAGCAGATTGTCTATCATCGGTTGTTAAGCCTAAACCAAGCCATGTTGACACTCAAGATTTTAAGTTTTTGTACGTTTTTTAATGTCCCGTCGGCGCCTTTTTTTAAAGAAAGATGAATCTTTGAGGCCGGCTTTTGTTCAGTCCTGTTTATGACAAAATTACACAGACAAGAGAGAAGCAGTCATCAGTTTTCAATGATGCCCGGCAGACAGTGGATATTCCAGGCATGAATTCAATATCAAAGTTCAAATTCGTAGTCCATGAATGAGTTCCATGTCAAATAACAATTAAACAAGGTATTTCAGTCGCGCTTTGATTGTAACTGTTCATAAAGGCATCATGCAGACCAACTTTATAAAAGTTTGGACAGGATCCGAGTGGCCTTAGGGCGACGCTCTGTCGAGCCACAGGGTTAACTAAGTTTTGATTTATTGCATTTTCCATATTAACGATGGTAGAAGTTGGTAATTTGTTTTTCATATTGGGAACTTCCACTGGTGATGTCTGAGCAGATACTGTGACAAGTATTTTAGAGGAGGAAATCTTTACGGGTGGTATATGCCATTGGGCCAAGTCAGGGTATTCTGGGTTCCCACGGAGGTGAACACATTCTTCGCTACATTGGCATAGGATGTCTTGAAAGAATTAACAGAAGCAGTCAGTCTCCATGCTTCTTGATATGAAATGTTCTGTTTCACTTTAACACTGATTATTTGTTTTTGTTTTTGAAAAAATTGGGCACTCACGAGAAGAAGCCATGTGACCTCCGTTACAACTGAAACACTTCACAATGTTCTTGATATCAAAGTAACGATGCAGTACAATCAAGAATCATTTTTCCTTTTTAGCGCCACTTCTGGAAGTGTACTGAGAAGAATGCGTGGTAAGTGTGATGGAAGCATTAGAGGAAAAATTGATAAAAACATAACAAAAAGAGAAAAAGAATTCATAGCGCCGTATTTCCCACCCGATTTCTTGCTCATTCTCGAGCAGATCGAGTCTAAAACTTGGAGCACGTTCGCTTGGGACAAGAAATTGACTCGAGTTGCAGCCTAATTCCAATCGAACGACGATTGTTGTAACACAGGTAAAGTTCTCCCTTTCCGATCAGCTGCGAGAAGCACACGCGTTTCTATCACGTGACTGCCTTACAGATCTTCCGGAAGAAGCGGTTTGCAAAGCTTTTATTGGTAAGATTTCTCTGAAATTTAAATTATGACAGGTTTATCAGTTTACGTCAGTATTTTTTGTGTAAGGTCTTCGCGAATGGCGTCATTGTGTGTATAAGTGCCTGAAATTTATCGCCAGTCAGTAGTTAACGAGGGCTTTAACGCTGTACGTAGTGGTTGTTGTTGTTGTACAATACTGTAAAGCCTAGGACCGACTAGGGGACAACGTGCACGGCCATGAATTCATTTAGTCAAACATTGACATGCCTCGTTGACCTCGGACCGGTTTAAGGGATCGAAGTGTTGAAGCTGATGATTATCATGTTCGTTGTATGAACGATGTCAGAACTTGCAACATTACTGTTAAAACTGGAGCATTTCCCATCTCATTCTTAATATGGCCACAGACCCCCATTAGTTTTCCATAAGCGACAATGTTAACGTTTAGCGCTGTAGCTCAGTCCCAAACATTCCGAGGCCAATAAGCTTTGGTGCATACCTGGCCCAGCCTGAGAGAAAGAAGCTGTAAAAATCTTGACATAGGTTGACCGTCAAAATCTGGACCTTTACATGCCGGCAGCTGGGAGGGGTGCCTAGCAACGCCAAGGGGACGTCACTCGCAGCCTCATCACCACCTGTCTCCTTGTGTCCTCTCGCCCAGAATTTCAAACTTTCACCATTAAAACTCATACCTGCCCAAAGCTTAGACAATTTCCATCATTTTGATACCAAGCCTGCACTTGTACACCAAAAACGGCAGGCTGGCAGCAAAAAAAGACTTTACACCCTAAAATACACAGAACTACAATCGTCCCTACTGAAAAACGGAAGTTGTAATGGGGGTCTGTGTCCTATCACACCAGGCAACTTTTTTTAAAATCAATAATTTTTGCACCACATAATGCTTACTACCTCTAAACCTCACACATAAAGTTACAGCTTGATACATGCAAAAACTTTTGAGTAGGAGGAATTTAACTTGGGGTGCCCCTATCTTGAAAATGTGTCTGTTTGTCCGTCCTCAAGCACGAAGTTCAAAGCTCTGTAGTGCGCATACCGTTCAAAATATCTTAACCAGGTCAAATGTTTTGGAAAGCTGGTATGTATATCTACAGGAAAAATGAAAAAATTCCAATGACAAAGTATTTTACATTTTCCATTGACAAACATTTAGAAAATTATGGATTTTCAAGTAGATTTTCTTGTTTACAGCAGTGTTAAGAAAATACTTAAAAGCCAAAAGTGTCAAAATATATATCAAAAGACAGGTAATTTATCTGACAATTCACTTACAAAATATAGGACATACCTTTTAGCAACTTTGTGCAAAATTTGACTTAAAGTGATACAGGTGGGTAGCAAAGCGGAGTTTCAAAATTCCAGAAAAGTACATTTTGATCACCATCAAAGTAAACATATGCATCCAAATTGATATAGAAATGCTCATAGGCAGAGTTTCCATGGATAGGGCTAAAGAAAAGACTAGTATCCCTTTTACATAGTGATTCACATGATAAAACCCTTTAAAAGATCACCCACTCCCCCCCCCCCCCCACACACACACACTACCCCCCTTTCCCGTCTCCCCCATGGCTGCCATTGGTTGGCTGGCTTACCTCAACTCACAGTGCAAAAGAATCCCCCCACCTGTGTTGTTGCCTCAGACTAAATTAATACTTTCCACATAACAAACACCAAAGTGTGACACTGGCATCTACAAGAGATAAGTAGAGGGGAGAAATATGAATTTGCCACTTACAAAAATAAAGCCACACAGTACATGCACATTGGTCATTCAGACAGTCAGCAAGGCAACCCTCCCAAGACATGTTGAAGGGACCCAAGAAGAGGGGAAAAGCTATACTTTTTAACCTGTAACAACACAGAAATCCTCAAATAATCAGTGAGAAATTACATCCGTAATCAGGTTCCACACTGGGTGTTCCTGGGTGGGCATGAGGAATGGACATTCAAACTGTCCGTACATATATGAGAAACCTGTGACGTTTCCCCGGTTGGGGGGGGGGGGGTCTGGAGGGGTATGTGTCATGGTGTAGTACCGGACCAATGACGGGGATTCTAGGTCGGCCAAGGGAGTGGAAGACTGCATCCGAATGGTCAGGCCTTTGAGGAAGCTGAACGGCTAGCAGACCCCACTCACCTAGGTAGATCCCAGTTCAATATATGCATAAACCAGGCAAAGTTCACTGACGCCATGTTTGGGAGACAAGATCTAAAGAGGGAAACCAAGACAAAAGCTCAATAGGTATTAAACTAGGATGTGAAAGACATATGTAGCTGTCTAATTTCTAACTTGTGTGTGAGGACATTGGAAACATAAAAAAAATCCCAGTTGCCCAGGGAGGTGGATGCCACCGCGTACTATGTTCTGGTGGAAAAACAGACACCTGGTGGGGCAGAGACTCATTTTCACAAGGGCAATATTCCAACAGATCACACTCACATGTATGCTAGAAACTTGAAATTGATCATTTTTGTTCCAACGCCACACATACTGTGTGAGTGCACATGTAACTTGTCAGAGGAATGAATATACACATGCAATGAAAACTACATGCCTACAGTGGTTTATTTTTAAGTTTAAAGAGGAAAATTTACCTTGTCCACTTCAAGTCTATGCCCAAAACAGCAGACAGTGTTCCAGCAGAGATGCCTGTTTTTAATGTTTTGTGACCTGCAGGATGATTTGAAGCACATTTACCTAGTGTGTGGTGGCACACATGGGAGGAACCTGACTTGGTTTGTAAATTAAATGCACACTGGCCCTCTCTACTACTCTAGCCAAGTAAATTAATCTGCTGATGTGTTTTTATCCACCTGTGTGAGGCTGGGCCCTTATATGTGATGCAAGGCCTTATTGACCATCCTTAATCACACCACCCTATCTATCAGCCACATACTCCAATTTCACTCGCAGCACTCAAATTTTGCATTATTTATCAAATGTCAGCCCCATAAGAGACATTTTAAAAACCAGGAACAATGAAACATTGTCTGTGTTTGTTCCAGTCTGTTTATACTCCTGTACTACCCTTAACCACAGAGCGTTTTAGCCGATTTTTAGACAAAATGGATATGTGGGGAAAATATAGAATTAAAAAGCTTTAAAACTGCTCAATCAAGTTCCATGTCAATGCAAACCACATCGCAGATGTACCCACCAAATATTATCAGGCTGCTGCGAAATCTGAGCACACAGTGACATATTACATGTTTTGGCACAAGTGGACAGATCAGGCCACAGACCCCCAATGTTAACGTTTAGCACTGTAGCTCAGTCCCAAATATTCCGAGGCCAATAAGCTTTGGTGCATACCTGGCCCAGCCTGAGAGAAAGAAGCTGTAAAAATCTTGACATAGGTTGACCGTCAAAATCTGGACCTTTACATGCCGGCAGCTGGGAGGGGTGCCTAGCAACGCCAAGGGGACGTCACTCGCAGCCTCATCACCACCTGTCTCCTTGTGTCCTCTCGCCCAGAATTTCAAACTTTCACCATTAAAACTCATACCTGCCCAAAGCTTAGACAATTTCCATCATTTTGATACCAAGCATGCACTTGTACACCAAAAACGGCAGGCTGGCAGCAAAAAAAGACTTTACACCCTAAAATACACAGAACTACAATCGTCCCTACTGAAAAACGGAAGTTGTAATGGGGGTCTGTGTCCATATGTGTAATTTTAATGGCTGCACATTGAACACGATTACAATTTACATCCTCGCTGGGTGAGCTTCTTACACATTTCTGTTATCAGCTAGGAATAACTTTTCTTGGAAATAATATGCGTGCTTCATATAATATACACGGACGACAAGACATAAAATAAGTTTTTGACGAACAAACCGAAATTCTTGAAAGCTCAGACTTATGTGGTTGCATTTTTTCAGATATGCAAAAAAGGACAGTTATTTGAAAACACTAAAACTGACATTTCCTGATAGTACATCTGCCAATATGTCAGTTGATCTGCAAACGCTTCAAAGGATGGAGAATGGTGACAAGGCCTGGATAGAAAAAAAATGTAAAAAACATAAAAGCTGCAAACGTACCCACAAATTATCTCCAGAGCATCGAGTATGACACAGTTTTATGTGGATTCACAAGAATCCGAGGCTGTGCCTAGCCCTTCACAGCTAACCACGTCAAGTTCATCAAACCAACTCCCGAAAAATTGGACAAAGGCAGAGGGACAAAGGCAGAGTCAAAGCTGCTATTGTACACAAGGATGTCAATGGAGCCACAGTTCAATGGTCAGATTCCACACAAGGTGATATGGACAAAAATTAAGACTATACTTGATCAAGCGGGCATTTCGGTTAATGTTGATCAGTGCATCAACAAATTCAAACCATTAAAACGTGAGTGGAGAAATTGTGTTGATCACAACAATAAAACCGGGAATGTTCCCATTGTTGGAAGATTTCAACGAAATTTATGGCTGTAAAGATGTAAATCTGCAACGAAACCAGCTTTCACACAAGCTCTGACAAATCCCCTAGTCCACCTTTGCCTTGAGATGTTTCACCTACTGCCTCACCGCAGCACTCAAGTCCCCCCAATACCATTTCTGAGGATGCCTTTAAAGAAGTAACCAAGCAACCACATACCAAAAGAAAAAACTTTCACCCAGAGAAAAACCGAAATCTGTCACAATGAAGTGGCTAGGAGGATACGAAAACAGACGTGCTATAGAAAAGAAAAGCAAATCGCCTTAATGGAAAGGATGCACGTTGATAAAATGAAAGCACTTAGACAGGCTTTTGTCGGTCAATGAGAAAAGTTAGGAGTACAGAGATCACATTATCAAGTCCATCCATTTTTGTCTCTTTCCTTTCATCTGCTGGTCCTATATTTTCACCACTACTTTGTGTCAGTTTGAAAGTTTTCTCGTTGATCATAGTTTGAAGGGAACTGTAGTGGAGGTGTGTATTTTAAATGAGATTTCCAAAAGTAATTATTATATTATTTGTTTTTCCAGACTGTGATAGTAACAGTTATTTATTCTTTATTTGACAGTGCTGGATGTGATGAGAAGTCAACCAGTGGGCCATGATCATTGTTCTTCGTTGTAATTGCATTCGAGAGTTGCTGTTGTTAAGTTTCGAAGGCTATTTTTTCAAGCACTTGTCTTAATTAGTTTCGGTAAAACCCAAGTGGCCATTTTGTTACTTAATATTAATGCGATTAGTTTTAAAGTACATGTTATTGTAACTACTCAAGCAACCAGATATTTGATTTAAGAAACAACCAGCACTCAACAAATTGAATTGGCTATGATATGCTATAATATGTTTCATACATGCACTTTACCCTTTAACCTGGTTAAACGCGTTTTTGTCCACCCAAACAGTAATTAAGTAGCACAGACTTGGTATACAGTCGCAGTCGTAGAGTAATGCATAGTATCCCTCATGACATGGAATGACACGTTTTTTTTCCAATATGTTTATTTGATTAATCTCGTCAGAACTGATCGCGATTGCATTCTATACCATGTCTCTATTTTTCTGTATCTTTTCTCAAACAAATCATTTATGAAGGATTTCACAACGATAGTTGATGACAAATTCCCTTATCTCAGTGTAAATATCACACTTTTCCTTTCACGTCACATATATATATATATATATATATATATATATATAGTCTTGTAATGTTACTTTTTTGGATATTTGTAAATACACTACTAACTTAATATTATGTTTTTGTAATGGTTCAATTTCTACTGCATATAAATAACATCTGTAAGAAAGATTTATTTTGTGAATATTATCAAATGTATTCGTTTGCACTCCCCGTTTTGTATGTTTATGTTGAAAAAAATTATCGAGCATGTGCTTTTATGTCTGGCAAAGTTCAATGTATACCTGCCATGGATAACTTAAGCCAGTATAGGGTGGCTATTGGGTCCTGGTTCAATTGTTTATGTTTTAAGCAATATCAACACCTTCTTAAGTATTTTACATTATTTGCTGATATGAAACCTACCTTCATTGTATTAACTTCTTACTCTGGTATTCTGGCACTGTGTGCTTTAAGTGCCCTGTGTAATTGTAACTACTCCCTAATTGTATATATGATCCTTTTGCTGAAATGTGGGGATGAAAACAAAGTATTCCAGGGCCATCCCATTGCAATAACTTGTCGTGTTGTCACATTAACGCAAGGAGTTTACTTGCTCAAGGCGATGGCAAGCTTTCCTCGTACTTCAAAGTAGATGAGATATCAAATGTTCTATCTCACAAATATGACTATGACTTTATCTGTGTTAGTGAAACCTGGCTAAGTTGTGAAATTTCAGACGACTTAATAAATATTGATGGGTATTTTATAGAAAGAAAAGATAGGAATAGACATGGAAGAGGAGTAGCTATTTACTGTAAAACATGTACTAATGTCACTCAACGAAAAGATTTGGAAAATGAAAACGAAATGGTGTGGATCAATGTGGATTATAACGAAAAACATGTTTTTATTGCTGTCCGTTATCGCCCGCCCAATAAATCTGCTAATGAACGGGAGGTTTTCATTTATAACCTACATGATTCTATCACATCTGTTTTAACAGAAAATCCAGACATACTATTAATTTTGAGAGACTTCAATGACAAATGTATCAAGTGGCACGACTTCCACGTCAAGAGTGAACTAAAAATGAGTTTGTATGACGTGATCACGGGAAACAACCCCTTTCAGCTTATCGATAAACCCACTAGGTATACCGACGAAAGTGGTTATATATTAGACCTAATCATTACTGACAGTATTGGATATATAGATGACTATGGTGTGGCGGCACCACTTGCCAATCTTGACCACTGCACTATCTATTGTACATTACAAATAACCCGATATGACAGACCTAAGACTTGCAAAAGGCATGTTTGGGATTACACATGTGCCGACTTAGTTGGTTTATGTCATCTCCTATCTGGTACACCATGGGATGCAATAGATGAAATCTTTGCTGACATTAATGACAAAGTTTATGTTCGGAATAAATTATTCCTATCATGTTGTAACGAATGTATACCAAACAAACCGTCACAATTCGCCCTCGTGACAAACCCTGGATGACAAGTGATGTTCGTTTAAAATTACGGATCAGAAACTGATGCTTTAAAAAGTTCAACCGTACCAAAACAGAGGAAGACAAATTCCGTTTCTACATTTCTGGACGTGAAGCCAGTGCTGTTAAACGTAATGCAATACTGCGTTACTCCGCAAATTTAAAACTTAAATTATGCAACCCTCAACTAGATAAAAAAAAAACGTACTGGTCAGTGATGAAATCTTTATTAGGCCCAAAAGCAAAGTCCCAAATTCCTCCTCGTAATCTTAATTTTAAAACGTGTCGAACAACAACGACAAAGCCTATGAATTCTGCAGTTTCTTTGCTTCCCATTCAATTCTACTGCAAACAGTACCAGATTTACCCCCTCTTACACACCTTACCAACTCAGGACTTCTTTGCAAACCTGTGAGAAGGAGGTGACTTATTGATTTAAAACCCTAAGTACAAGAAAAGCATCTGGTTGTGATGGTATAAGTAACTTTATACTCAAACATAGTGCTGAAAGTATTGCTCCATCTCTAACTAAACAATTTAATTTTTCTTTACAGTCTGGTGTATTCCCCACTTCATGGAAACTCTCTCGTGTTAGTCCAGTATTTAAGAAAGGGGATAGACATGACATTTCAAACTATCGACCAGTATCTCTACAACCTGTGCTTTCTAAAATATTGGCGAAAGTTGTATATAAACTCCTGTATGAATATTGTATCAGTAACGATCTTCTAATACCGAACAACTCTGAATTCAAATAAGGGGACTCTACCATATACCAGTTACTGAAGATAGTACATAAAATATATCAAAGACTACGGAAATGACATGTGTATGTTCTTTCTTGATGTGAATAAAGCATTTGATAATGTTTGGCGTAAAGGTCTTCTGTTTAAGTTGGAGCAGTTTGGTATTGGAGATCCATTACTTTCTTGGCTGAATGACTATCTGACTGATAAAAAAATCAAGAAAAATCAAGGTCTGTATTAATGGTATGGAATCAGATGCAAAACCTATTTCCTGTGGGCTACCTCAGGGTTCTGTGCTAGGTCTTTTACTTTACTTATAATTTGTAAATGATATTATTACAAACATTGAAAGTGATATTGACATTTTTGCTGACGACACGTCACTAATGGAAGAGATCAATAATTTGAGTGACTCAGAGGCTAAACTAAATCGAGATCTTGATCGTTTGTCAAAATGGGCAAGTCAATGGGTTTTTAACTTTAACGTTCTTAAAACTGTTTTCTTGCTTATATCTTTAAAATGTGACCCTTGTCATCCTAATTTGTATTTAAACGGTGTTAATGTGAAGAGCGTTCGGTCCCACAAACACCTCGGCATCAATAATGGAATATAATGGTAAGTGGAACGAACACATTCGAGCCGTAGTAAAGAAATCAAACAGGACATTAAGCACATTCTACAGAGCAAAGAAAACTCTCACTAGAAAATGTCTCGTCACTCTTTTCCAAAGCCTAGCAAGGTCGTCAATCGAATATGGCAATGTTCTGTACCACAACTGTAGCCTTAAATTGGCAAACTCTCTTGAAGCTATCCAAAGACGCGTGGCATTACCCTGTACTGGAGGATTACGTCAGACGTCATACAATAGTTTATTAAATGATCTCAAATGGGAATCTTTACATAATCGACGTCGATGCCATAGAATTCTACTCTTCCATAAAACTGACTTTCTCCGCCTTATCTAAAAAGGATATTAGACGGCAGAAATATCACTGATACAGACACATACAACCTTAGAAACAGGGGCAATGTTCGACTTTTTAAAACTCGCATTCAGTAATTTTCCTCCTTTTTCTTCCCTAAACTGTCAAAGATTGGAACATTTTACCCTCTCATATCCGCAATGCCTCAGTTGGAATAATAAAGCAATTTCTGTTTTTCAAAAAGAGAAAAGAACTCACTCAACTGTACAACATGTTCGATTCCTCCCATTCTGTTATTCAATGCCGAATGAGAATGGGACTTACCGCTCTGAATGCGGATCTTTTTAAGTACAATTTAAGCAATGTTCGCGCGTGCGCGAATTGTAATCATATATGTGAAGATGTACTTCATTATTTCTTTAAATGCCCCAAATATGCCACTCAAACAAAGCATATCCTCGAACAAATTACATCAACAATATCTACAGTCGTAAACTACACAATATTTATTCCTTCGTGTTGAAAATATATTTGTAATGTAGTATTACTTGGTCCGATGAACTAAAACCTGATGAAAACAAAATTGTCTTAAGAACTGTGCTTAAATTTATTACAGGACCAAAGAGATTTTAAATCGATGGGTAGCATTGAAATTTTCTCTTATATTAAATGATAATGATAAATATTATTTCAGTAAGTAGTCATTATGTCCTTGCATTATAGCCTCACTTTATTACATATGCTATGATTCATTTTTGTAGTGTAAATACTTTTGTTGTTGCGCATATTACATACATATGTGTATAGTTTATTCGGTATATTATCTATCTGTGTCATTTCTTTTTATTTATGTTTGTAACCAATTTCTTGTTTTGTCCTGTACATATGTTATATGTTGTCGAGGAGACCCCCGAGTGGCCACTGGGCTGTGGGGAATACTCGTTAAACAAGTAAAGCATTACATTACATTATACGTGACTTCTTACGTTACATCGTTGGAGGAGGTTGGTCCTTCAACATCACATGCGAATGTAATGGATGTATCACCCGCACCAAGGAGGTCTTCCAGCCGATTTTCACGGAAGGGTCGTCCCTTCTCCAGACATACGTCTCCCATACGTTTCCCTCCATAATATCTATGTATGACAAAATTATACAACGGATACTCTTTTGAAGACGTCTGATCAAGATAAAATAACTCTCAAAAAATATTCACTTTATAATAAAACAACAAACTGTATTATT
Organism: Liolophura sinensis; assembly: GCF_032854445.1. Classification (NCBI taxonomy): domain Eukaryota; kingdom Metazoa; phylum Mollusca; class Polyplacophora; order Chitonida; family Chitonidae; genus Liolophura; species Liolophura sinensis. The sequence continues at coordinate 26,690,299 of NC_088306.1, forward strand.
TACAGCTCTGTTTCTCTGGATTCGGAGCTCAAGGCTGTGGCCTTTCTTGTTTCATTGTCTGAAACAATCACAATGTGTTCGTTATATATTCACACTTTTTATCAGCTTCCCAGCTGCATAATTTAAAAGAACAATTACCAAAACTGTTTCTAATAATGGGAGATTTTAATTCCCTTAACCTTCTATGGGACAGTAATAATATAAAACATGAAGGCAAAATAGTGGAAGACTTCTTATCTATGGAGGAACTGTATTATTTCAATGATGGTTCAAATGCCTATTTACATCCGGGTACTGGCGCTTACTCTGTTATGGATCTCACTGAGATCACTAATCACTATCACTGATCCATCATGTCTCTCTGATTTTTGTTGGAAAGTGCATGATAATCTTTGTGGTAGTGACCATTTTCCTGTCATCCTAGAACATATCATTTCTCGTTCTTTAGGACGTATAGCCAGGTGGAAATTCGATCAAGCAGATTGGATCGCGTTTGAGATGTTCTGGGAGGCTGATATTACCCCCAGAGACTTTCAATACAGCAGATGATCCTATATTAAAATTTGATGAATTTGCTTTACAAGCTGACGATAGAACTATCCCTAAGACTTCGACAAACCCAAAATCCAAAAGTAAATCCTGGTATGATAAGGATGGTCGCAAAGCCATTAAGGACCCCAAAAAGGCCGAGCGGAGATTTGATATATGTCTGTTAGATATGCTATGTAATGTAAGTGTAGAATAACGAGAGTGATTTCCCTTGACTTTACCGTTCTCCTACTCTGTCTGTGATAAACTAGTTCAGTTGGATACTGCCAAATGTGTTAGTCATGTTTAGAAGCCTCAGTGTATTTTAGCCTAGAAACATATAACTGGCGTCGAGGATCGTGAGTTAGGTATCGTAAGAATGAACTCCGCTTCACCGGTTGAGTCACAGTAGTGACTGAAAAGACTGTGGACATTTGTTTCTGACATTGAAGAAACAAGTGTTAAGTTCGAAACTTACACTAAGGGAGTTATTCAGCCAATAGGTGTGTTAGAGGTGCAGGTACAGTACAATAATCAGACGCAGACTCTTGATTTATATGTTGTGACAAACGGGGGACAGCCATTGCTTGGAAGATCTTGGCTTAGTGAGATAATACTTGATTGGCCGAAAATCAAGTTGCTAGGCAGTGATGTTGTAAACGAGAGCGCTGTTAAAGGGATTAACGGATTGTTGGATCAACATCCTATCCTCTTCAGTGAAGGGTTGAAAAGTTAATCGTCCTGGAAAACGCGTCTCTGAAGTTTCACAAACCCCAGCCAGTACCGTACGCATTGAAACCGAAAGTAGAAGCCGAGTAAGATAAACTCGAACCTCCAGGCGTGATTCAGAATGTGGCACATAGTGCATGGACCGCACCCATAGTTACACTTGTGAAAAACGGTGATGTTCGTGTATGTGGTGAATTTAAGGTGACAATTAATCCAGTACTTAAAGGAGAAGAAAATTTAAATATCAAACAAAAACCATTGAAAAGAGTATGCATTTCCTGGCACGTTCATACCATAAAAAATCTGTGTGCCTCAAGCTGATAAATTATAAATAAAGGCAGCTCCAAACTCCGCTATGGGCGACTCCATTTTGCTTAAGAACCAGTCCTGAAGTCTTTTTTGTTAAGAGGAGAATTGCCGTCGAAAGCTGCCGAAGTGCACTCCGTACATTCCCAGAAGGCAGCGAACAGTGCAGTTCGTTTTCCGCTTGACGATCGGGAAACCGGAATGTTGGACGTAGGGTCCGAGTTTACACGAACAAGCCGGCAGTTTTAACGACTCTCACTGGCTGAGAGGCAACACACCCCCAGCATAAATTACAAGGTGTTAAAGATGGAGGGCTCGATGGACTCAGTGATTTGTGCCAGATTTGCCATTTTCAGGCTTTACGTGTATGGCGAGGAAAAATCACAAAATTAAGCAGCAGACACCACCAAACAGAAAAAACGTGCTCTTTTCAGCCTATAGTGTCATTTTTTTTAAGTTTTCTTATCCTTTAATGTTGGCCAATATCCCCTGTCATCCATTGAGGAGATATTTGCGAATCTCTTTGGTGGTCAGGAGTTTACACAATTAGATTTGGCGAGTGCCTATCTACGAATGGAGGTCAAGGAAGAATCGCAGGAATTCCTACTATTAACACGTCCTAAGGTTTATACCGTTATAAACGTCTCATTTGGTGTTGCGTCAGCACCAGCGCTGTTGCAGCGTGCTATCGACCAGGTATTGCAGGGATTATCTGGTGCTCAGTTGTACCTGGATGATATGATGGGGACAGGGCCGACAACTCGAGCGCATTTAGATAGTGTCAAAGCAGCACTTGTTCGTATCGAGGAGTACGGGATAAAACTGAATAGAGACAAGTGTCAATTCTTTCAGGATCGCATGGACTACTGTGGTCACACCATCATTGACGCACAAGGTCTTCCTTAGACACAAAACAAAATCAAAGCGCTGCTGGACGCGCCTAGACCTGATAACGTGACTCAGCTACAGTAACTAGTAGGACTGATAAACTATTATCGTTGAGTTCTCCCGAACTTGTCAACGATCTTTTTAAATTTGCTGCTTCGTGATAGTGTTAAATGGACTTGGGGAGATGAGCAGGAACATGCATTCAAAGAGGCCAAACGACTTATCGCATCAGATGTTATGCTGGTAGATTATGACCACAAGAGGCCAGTGCGTTTGGCTACCGATGAGTCGTCATACGGCATCGGCGCGGTTTTGTCTCGTGATGGAGGATGGCGCCGAATGGCCCATTGCGTTCGTGTCGCGCACGCTTAATCCAGCGGAACAAAACTACTGTCATTTGGAAAAGGAAGCCTTAAGTTTAGTGTGGGGCGTGAAACGATTCCAGCAGTACCTTGAAGGTCGCAGTATCACTTTGGCGGCCAATCACAAACCCCTCACGTATATCCTTAACCCGAGTAAGAGCGTTCCAACTACCTCAGCTGCTCGTATCAAGAGATGGCCTGTGTTTCTCTGTGGCATTCACTAAGACATCGTGTACAAAAACACTAAGGAACATATGAATGCAGATTGTATGTTTAGGTTACCATTATGTTTTAGTTCCTAAAATCAAGTGCATATCGCAGTCCGATACTGTAATCACATTCCACATCAAGTACCCATTTCAACAGCTACTGTTAAACGTGAGACCAGGAGCGACCCTGTACTGGTTCAAACCCAGCCCAGAACTTGAGCCTTATGCAAGACGCAAGGATGAACTTATCGTGTCCGATGGTTGCATTGTGTGGGGTATGTGAGTAGTAGTACCGCCTAAGCTGCGACCACAAGCTCTCAAAGGCATAGATGCAGGACATGTTGGCATCGTCAAAATGAAGGGCTTGGCCGTAGTTACATCTGGTGGCCAGGCATTGATTCAGACATTGACAGTAAAGCAAAATCATGTGTAGGTTGTCAGTCTATTCAAAATAAGCCTCAGTCAGCACCTTTACACCATTGGGAATTTCCGGAGAGGCACTGGCAGCATATTTATATTGACTTTACAGGACCATTCAAGGACGACATGTTTCTTGTTGTCGTAGATTCACATTCTAAGTAGCCCGAAGTGGAAATAATGAAATCTACAACTACACAGAAAACGATTGATTATTTGCAAACTTTATTCGCCCATATGGGTAAGCCGGAACAGCTGGTCAGTGATAACGGACCGCAATTTGTTTCGTTGGAATTTTTGGCATTCATGCAAACCAATGAAATCCGTCATATAACCAATGCGTCGTACCATCCTGCGACGAATGGCCTCGCAGAGAGTTTTGTTCAGTCGTTTAAGCAATCGATTCGTGCCCCGGACAGAGAAATGCCAATCCAAGAGAAGTTAAACACTTTCTTGTTCCAGTACGGACTTTCCGATCATTGTATTACTGGACAGGCTCCATCTGTTTTTCTGTATGGTCGGTTACTGAGGTGCCAGATACATGCCTTAAAACCAGATCTCGGGCGTGACGTGTCGGTTCGTCAAACCCACCAATCTGTTAGAAATGGAGAGAAAATGCGAACATTCTCAGTTGGTGAGTCTGTCATGGTACGTAACTACCGTGATGGCCCGAAGTGGCTGAGAGGAACTGTAAGTAGAGACAGGTCCTTTGTACTATGTGGCGCCGCCACTTAGATCAGATGTGATTTACACAAGTTGTGTGCAAACCTATTGTGACATTGCCTACACCAGCTTTACCAGCCTGTGTTAGTCAGCAGGTATCCCGGCAATTATCAACAACTAAATCACCCGTGATGAATGATTTACCGGCTAAAGGTGTCCCTGAACCCGTCCTTGGAACATCTGTGCGTGAATCCAGACGTTATCCAGTTCGGTCGAGTCGCGATAACCCTCTTAAGCGCCTGTTAGTGTAACAGTATTAAATGACAGACAGTGAAGACATTGAGTAAAGCTTGAAATGTGTGTTATGGTTCCATTAAAATAACATTATGGTTGGACTGTTTTCCTTTAATGTGTTGCAGTTATTTTGGACATTATTCCCAATGATTTTGCAAAGGTCATGCAAACAAGCCTGTTTATTTGGTACAGTTAAAAAGTTCAATTCGTGTGGATGTAAATCATCATGGAAATTGGCCTGTTTTCTTTTGCTTCCGTTAGCATGTTTTCTTGTATTTGCATGCTAGAAGGGGAGGAGTTGTTAGATATGATATGTAATGTAAGCCTAGAATAACGAGAGTGATCTCCCCTGACTGTACTGTTTTCCTTCTCTGCTAGGAGATACTGCATGTGGTCCTGGTAACGTATATTATAAGTTCCTTAACCATTTACCGCCTGCGTCACTTGAGATTCTCTTGGACTTGATTAATGATATTGGCATAACTCTTTTGCGTAATTTTCCACCCTCACGGACGGATGCTCGTATTATTCCGGTTCCTAAACCGGGTAAGGATCATACTGATCCAAATAATTACGGTCCAATAGCTCTTACCAGCTGCGTCTGTAGGATGAAGGGACGGATGATAAATGATAGATATGTTTGATTTTTTGAAACAAACAAATTAATGTCTCATATACAATGTGGTCTTCGTCAAGGCCGATGTACTATGGATCACCTTGTTCGATTTGAAACAATTATTCGTGATGGTTGTATTATTACTGAACGTGTACTGTCGATATTTTTCAATCTTAAAAAAGCGTATGTCACCACACAGAAATATGAAATTTTAAAAGACCTTTAAGACATGGGTCTTAAAGGTCGATTGCCGATATTTATATCTGAATTTTTATCTGATCGTCAGGTTGAGGTTCAGTTGGGGTCCACTCTTCCATCTCGTATGAGCAGGAAATGCGTGTACTCCAGGGCAGTATTCTGTCACCTCTCTGTGGTATAAAAATGAATAGCTTAGCAAAAACCTTAACATCGGGCACAGAGTGTTATTTTTAGGTTTATGTCGTTATAAGCTACCGAGCAAAAAATACGAATAATATTGAACGTCGGTTACAGTTTTGTCTAAATAAAATCAACAAATGGGCAACTGAAAACGGTTTTAGATTTTCAACGTGTGAAACCGTCGGTATGCATTTTTGTAATAAAGGAAATTTCATCTACACCCTGATCTGAAATTTTGTGGTGAACAGATTAAACTTGTTGGTGACACTAAATTTTTGGGTATAATACACGATAATAAATTATCTTTTATACCTCTTTTAAAAACACTTCAAGGCAAATGTACAAAGGCTCTCGATATCGTCAAGGTCGTGTCCTGCACTGATTTTGGCATCTATCTTATTACACCAATATATTCGTTGGTGAGGTCTAAATTGGGCCATGAGTCCATCATTTAGGTTTCTGTTAGGAAATCGCATGTAAAAATCCTGTCCTGTCCATCACCGTGGTTTGAGATTCAGCCTTGGTGCTTTTAGAACTTCGCCAGTAGAGAGTTTATACTTTGAGGCAGATGAGCCATTCTTATATACCCGACGAATAAAACTGGGTCTTCAATATGCTGCAAAATGCTCATCCAACCAACCCTGCCTACGACTGTGTTTTTAATTCATCACATATAGATAAATTTAATAAAATTCCCCATAAGATCCCTTCGTTCGGTCTTCGTATACGAGACTATATTGTGGGAGCTAACATCAAGCTAGAGGAAATAGCTTTGGTGTCTTTTCCGGAGTCACCTCCCTGGCTTCTTCCTCCACCTGAACTGGTATTTGATCTTCGTAAATGTAATAAACCCAAGACAAATCCTCCCAATTCTGCAATGTTTTGCCGAAATTAAGGCTAACACTGCGGATAATAAATTTATACGTACTGATGGGGATAATGAGGATAGAGTTGCGGCTGTCTTAGAACTGTAAGTCTCTCCTTTTCGTCAGCCATCCTCTTCCTCGATCTTTTCTGCCGAGATCAGGTTTACACCCCTGGCCTTGTCATATCTTTCTTCTGGGTGTGGCCGGTATGCAGTGATGCAGTGACTCGCTCTCCTGCCTTTTTGCAATACAAAACAATAAATTTATAAATTATTACAATTTCCACTAATTCTTGATATTCTAGGCCTATATAGGATACTAATTAAAAAACGGTAAAGATATTATATTCTGTTGGACAACAAGCCATATTGGTATCGATGGAAACAAAGTCGTAGACAGGGAGGCAAAGGCTGCCCTTAATAAATCAATATCCAAAAATGAACTCCCAATGCACTGACTTTCGTCCAAATATTCCTGAATATATTCGTCGCCTTTGGCAGGGTGAATTGGGCTTAATCCATAATCAACTGAATGAAATTCATCCTGTCACTGGCTATAAGTCTTACACTCATGGTATGTCTCGAAGAGACCAAGTAGTTTTAACGAGGTGCCGTATCGGGAATTCTCGTTTAACACACAGTTATATTCTCGATGGGAACTGTGCTCTCGAGTGTGTTGGATGTAATGCTTAATAGGACGTAAAACATATCCTGGTTGACTGTGATGACTTTGCCCATGTTCGACCAAAATTCTACACGGTCAACACTATAAATGATTTGTTTGACAGCATTGCAGGCGATGCTGTCAATAAGTATTTAGAGGACATAAGGCCATTGGTCTATGTAATAAAGTACAGTTCATCTATATATCGATATACATATATTTATAAAAAACATTTACATGCGATGTTTTACATTGTTATAGATATTTGTGGTTTTCGAGTTTTAACAAAGTTCTGGTTGTTTTTAAACACGTTCGTTTATTTTTCTTATCCTATCTATAACTATTTAGTGGCTACTGTATTGAACTTGTTCTCGCCGCGATATGGCTGCAAAATCGTCGATATAGCGTTACACCATAATCATTCATTCTTATTTTACATGTAAAGTTCAAAGGCTACAAAACTGTTGTAAAACTTATATTGTCTCAACTACCATGACAACGTATCTACTCATCATTGGCTTGCGACTATCATATAATTACAATGGCTGTATGCAAGGAGCCGCTGGTACAAATGGAATGGAATCCTTCACAACCGACGTTAAGAATGAGTCTCCTAATTATTGTTTTAAGTTTTCACCAAGTGTAAATGTGAGATTTTTAATATGTGCAGTAACGTCTGGCGAATTTCCATAATTTCGTTGAAAATTCAGTCACTTAACGCTTTGTCTTTTTAGAGCATTATGTAAGTCCAGTGATCTCTGACAAGTGCAAAATGCAAAATCAAGATGTAAATATGACTTTCATTCAGTCTTCGGTGACTGAATTATAAAGACATTAGACGTGAAAACAAAATGGAGAGTAGAGAGACAGACTTAGGAAATCCACTTGGTTACTTAGGTGGGACTCTTGTCATCCCTACAAATACCTGTGAAGTATAATACGGGCGCAATTGAAATACGAAATTCATTAAACAGTGTACGAACATTTTCACAAAAACAAGTTATCCGTTTATTTCAATCGTACAAGTGAGAATGCAAAGATATAGGAAACACGGGTGCTGTAGAAGGAGTTGAGCATAGAAGTTATCATTGCTCATTCAGCTGAATAATCACATTACTCTGTACAATTTTAACGGAAAGGTTGTCAGTGCTGAACTAAGTTGTTCCTCTTCATCGCTCCTGTGTCAGCATCTGGAAATAATGCTGCGTAATTATTGGGTTTGGACATTGTCTGCAGCTTGCACAAGAAACCCATTTGATGTCATAGGAAGACAAAACACACAGGTTATGAAAAACACATGCCGACGTTACCAAATAGCATGTGTCCCTAACATTTCCACACTCGATGTTTTTAGTCTCCTGAATCGGCCTTTCAAAAGTGACCTATGGCCATTTCAACAACTTGTCTTGCTGATCAAATGCATGTTTTGTAATGACACTGGTCCCTTGTCAAACGTCCGCTGTCCCTGAATGTAGTCATCAAAAAATGTTTCCGACAGGGGATGAGCGGAGTCTCCTGCAAAGGCAAGAATAAACAAATTAGGTAATTCAATTTCAACAAAATTTATTTTCACGGATAAAAGGGCAACAGTACTAGAACTGACCAAAAATACTGTTCTTTGCACTCCGTTTATGCTCTTGGCTAAATAAAAAAATGACCTTCTCGCATACAGATGAATTATTCGGTCGGGTTAAAACACTAATCGATCAATGACATTTCATATTATATACAACCTGGGACAATTGTCTAAAATTTGAAGAAAGGAATCTATTATATCAGTTTTTATCATCTCAAGTCCTTGGAATAGGCTATAGTCTGACTTAACTCACCAATAATGAATTTATTTGCCGATAAATTATACCGTTGTACCAAAGCATTTGAAATTGGGGAGTTTCTAAACATTCGAGCATCGTGGGCACACCCAGACCACCCCTCATAACTATCCGATTAGTAGGCGATCATCTACAATGATTTGTAACTGAACAGATGGATAACCTTTTCTGTTTATGTAATCCTGGTCATTGTTTGGCGTGAAGGATAACCGAATGTGGGTACCGTTTATGAAACCAGTGCAATCTGGTACATGGCACATTTCTTCAACTGCAGTAGATATAACGTCTTGTTCTTGTTGTTCAGGCGATGCTATAAAATTATGCCTTAAATCACAAAGTGCAGCTGAAGCCCTTCGCACACACCGATGCGTGTTTGATTTAGACAGTCAAATAACCGAGATACTTTGCGCATATTATCCACGCTGCTTACATACTACAGATACACTAAAACTCGCTTTTCATGTGACAACTCAGGTTTTCCAGAAGACCTCTTTTCGTACACGAGTTTAGGGCCGGAGTTTGTCCATCAGCCTGACGTAGGTCAGTTTACTGATGCGAAAATCATGTCGGAAATCAAGATTTGTTGTAGTACGTAACGATGTTTAAAGCAAAGCGGTCCATTTTCAGTACTTTTTCTCGTTTAAGTTGACACGACGTTATGCATAGAAGAAAATCGTCCCTGGCCCGTGTCGTTCTCAGTAGATTGTCTATTATTGACTAACATGCTACCATCTTTAGTGCATCCATGGCAACTAGACTCTATTGTTGTTGTTTGTTCACTCGGTTTCATACTCGACGCGTTTTTATTCACTGGTGGTTCTACGCAAACGCTTCCAAATCTACTCGTGTTGCCGGCAAATCAAATCGGAAGCACTGTTAGAAACAACCCACTCGACATTAAAAAGCGTCACCAAAGTACATTCAACATGAAAACACTAATTAAGGTTACAATACATATACCAAAAGGTATTGTACTGTTTATAATGAACAGTTTAGTTCATTATACATACTAGCATTATATTTTAGAACTTTTCTGTGTTAGAGGTGTGCTTGGCATGTCTACTGTAAAGTGAGAGCACGTTTTGTTTGGAAGTAACACTGAAGTACGGTCACTGACATGCATGTAGCACCACTACAACAACAACATGCATATTAGATAACGTGTGAGATTGATGTACTGCTGTAAGTAATGTTCTTGTGATGAAGACATGTAGGGTATAGTAGAAAATGTTTCACAGAGATATTATGACATTTTCTGAAGTTGTTGCTTCACATTCATAAGTGGAAACTATTTGCCTAAAAAGAGTAAACATTTGCTCATGGGCGAACATAAGCCCGTTCAGTTTTTGTCAAATCAGGGGAAACTACTCTCTCGGTCACTAAAATAAAGGGGAGAATATTTCGGTTAGCTTAACGAAGAATGTAACGTAAAGTCATCTATCGTGTGGTTTGTATCATAGTGATTCGTTTTTATTGTTTCTTGGCGGCTTTTACCATATGTCAGAGTTTCGAGTTAGAAACAGACCATAATCTACGTCTAGGACCAACAGAAACCGGGTCAACGTCTAGGCCTACGTTTTCCACTTCCAGCCTAATTAAGCATATGGACATAAACGTATGAATAAACAGATTTATAAACAGTAATCATAATGTGAGCACAAACTGGAACAGACTCCTCCGTGGAGCAAAAGGATCCACCTTCTCCATTTTTTCTAATAGATGAAACTGGCGAAGACCAAAAGGGAGACAAGGAATGAGCTTAGACTGGAAAGTGTTTCCCAAGGCAGTGAGAAGGCTAAGTCTCATGTAAGTCGAAGTGATTCAAATATCATTTCTATCCTTGCAAGGAAAATAGCAAAGGCAGAAGCGGCAAAGGTCAGATTAGAGTTTGCTGATAAGGAACCTAACATAAAGAAACAGAAAGCACCCATCCCGGAAAAAAACAACAGTTGTTAGCAGTGCAAACTACAAAAATGCAAGCCGATTTGAATTCAGATCTTCACTATTTACGTAAACAACAGCTTCTCGCTGAGACAGCGGCTGAAGTTAAGGCTCTAGAGAAGCTTGGAAACGCAACCATGGATTTCAGTGATGACACACATGCATGACTCAACACAGGAGCTGAAAACGGCAAGGTCACCAGCATGTCTGTATCAACCAGTATCGGGAAAAGAACCTTCCACAACCAATGGGCCTTCACACACTTCTCCGTTCGACAGAACAGCATTAAACCTTACAGCTCCGGCATACTATCCACACACGGCACACGTGTACTGTGGACCTCCCACGAGCATTCCAACCACGTACACCCAATACACGTCTGCGGCAACAACTGAACTCACTCAATTCTTACTGAAGACAGAGTTGCTACTCACGAGACTGAATAACTTTAACGACCAGCCCGAAGTTTACGCAAGCTGGAGAGCAGGATTTTAAACTGTTTGTAAGTGAGTTAAACGTTACTGCCACAGAAGAGATTGACATATTAGTCAGATGGTTGGGACCGATCTCAGTTATACACGCTCTTAGCCTAAGAGCGGCGAACAAATACAGTCCACAAAGAGGACTGGAACTGATATGGGACAGACTCGATGAACGTTTTGGCGCTCCAGAATTAGTCTGGTCGGCTCTCGCATCTAAACAGGAACGATTTCCTAAATGGACGGAGAAGGATAACGAACTGTTATACGAACTGTCTGACTTCCCGTCGGAGGTAGAATCGCTGAAAGCGGACAAAATTACGCTTCCTTACTCGTTTTATTTTGATTCCTTGTAAGGAGTGAGTCCGATTGTGAAGAAATTGCCTTACAGCCTACAGGAGAAGTGGACAACTCTGGCATCGAAATATAAGCAAGATAACAAAGTTCCTTTCCACTAATTTCGTTCTTTGTGGCATTCATAAGGTAGATCAGCCGCATAAGGAACGATCCAAACTTCGCACACGGCGTCCCTCAGAAAAAGGACAGTGTCCAGCATAAAGAGCGGAAACACTAGGGTCCCTGTGGATTCTAAAAAAGACGGAAGTTAAAAACATCCGGCGAAAGTAGCTAAAGTGACAAAACAACACTGAAGTGTCCTTTACATAAAATGAACCATTCAGTCGACGCATGTCGCATTTTCCGGGCCAAAACCTTGCTAGATCGCAAGCAGATTCTTAAAGACAGTGGTATTTGCTTTCACGGTTGCGAGGTCAAACAAGCACATGACGAAAGCATGTAAAAGGTCTAGTCAACTGTGGACCGTGAAGTAGTGACAAACATCCTTCAGCATTGTACATATTGTGTTCCAGTGCCGATGTTACGACTCCCGAAGGTAATCAAGATCAGGGCGGCAAGGGTAAACAACGCCTGCGCGAACTCTAAATGACAAAAACGTCAGTAACTTCGTGACAAGGGACTTTTACGTAGACGACGCCTGAAATCTCTTCCAACGGCACAAGAAACAATTGACCTAGTGAAAAGAACACAACAGGCTTTGGCGACTGGAGGTAATATTCGCTTGCACAAGTTTGTATCAAACACACAAGAAGTCATGGACACATTTCTGGCCAGCGACCACACCAAAGACATCAAGGACCTGGGAACCGATTTGTACCCTTGCAAAGAAGCCTTGAACTTTCCTGGGACATTAAATCCGCCTCGATCGTCACACGTGGAAAATTGCTGTTGCGTGAGTGTATGACTGAACAAAACCGGCTGGGGTGATATGCGCCCGCCATACCTTGAAAGGGGCTGGGTGGACTGGAAACAATCCTGCATGCCTTCAAGAGATTTACATTCCAAGAGTGTATTCAGCGCTCGAGTTCCCGGTCTCGAAGCGGGTTGTTATCTACTCAGATGCTTCAGAAAAGGTCATAGCCGCGGCTGCATGTGTGGAAACAACGGACGACACCGGAATCGTCGACGTCAGCTTAGTGCTACGCAAAGCAAAGCTTGCACTTTCAAGCGGCCATACAGTTCCTCACCTTGAACTGTGTGCAGCGGTGCTAGCTGTGGATAGCGGGGGAAGCATAGCGGATCAGCTGAACACTGACTTGTTATTGCATCAGGTATTTCACCGAAAGCAAGATCGTCCTAGGTTATTTGAACAACCAGACACGAAGGTTCTACATGTACGTGAGTAACCGGGTGGAGCGAATTAGAAGATCTAGAAGACATATTGGGCTGAATAAAATTATACACTTACAGACAGTCACCTCTTCGTTCCAAACTTGTCTACTTCTCGGAACACTAGACAGGTTTTGTAATTTTCTTTTCTCTAAACAAATATAATTGCATTACCAGATTACATCATGAATGTTTTCGCTCTTCACTGAAACAATGTAACGACTGCTACTGACATACAGTTTTAGTCAGTGGATTACTGCTTGTTTCAGCAAGAAGATCCAAAGTCAAAGAAGCGAATGTAAATTCCGTAAATAACAATCAACGGTATACTATAGGGTATACAGTTTTTACGTGCATCAGAAGATATATTTTCTCTATTTTAAAATCTGTTTACAATAAAGTTCAATTCCAAAATACAATTCTACCAGACCCTTGCTATTTTGCATTCAGCTATAAACCTTTCTACAAATTTCCATTCAGCTCAAGAATAAAAATGAAGAAAACCAAGCCATACTGTGATGAAATGTTGGCAATACAATACGGAGCCCGTAAAGGTGACATGGTGAAAGTAAAATTTTTGGAATAGCAAAAACATTTTTTTGAAGCTAGAAAAAAATGACAAAGGTGAAGAGAATTTTTTTTAACCGTCGGGACCCTTAGTTTACAAGTCGGGGCCCTGACTTAATCAGCCAATCACAGATCGTGTGCCATCAAACAGCCAATATGGCAGCCACAGACTAGCATATCTGACTGATAACCACATGTTCTGGCTAGGGTTTTACCATGAAATAAATATAACTTGTATTTCAAATCAAGAACAGGGATTTACAGTGGGTATGGTCGCCTACACAGGTCAATCCCAATCTGTTTAAAAACAGGTATTATCAGCTTTTACGTTTAGTGCTTGTGAACTTCAAGTACATGTACAACTTTGCTCGACGTACACGACTAGGTCTACGCAAAGAAAAACTATGACGTACCTACAGAGTAAAAGAGTACATCGTTTTAGACCGAGTTGTTTCAGGCGTGCAATGTATTTCCCTATGCTATAACGAAGCACCTTATTAATAAACATTCAAAGAAACATATATGAACTAAAATAAAACGCAGCGTGCAGCCTCGCCCTTAAATAGCCTGGTTGAGTTCTTTCCACTTCAGATGCAACAGCTATGTGTGAGACACTATTCGAATACATGTTCTTGATCCAGCCAGGGTGGATCTAGGACAAGCTATATATACGTTAGGATCAAAGGCCTTAACTTGATATCACATACATTTGTGACGACGGCTGTGATTAAACTTATGGTAATATTTTGTTGCATGTTTACTTAATTAACAATAACCCCATATTGTTCAAGGTTATTCTGTTACTCGTGTTGGCTTTCCTTGTCATCTAAAAGAACATTTTGGAAATGAGAAAGTATAATTTGCAAGCGACAAAAGTTAATTTGCAAAAGCATAATGGCCTTGGCGATCATGCAGTAGGTCCCGAAATATATATGAGATTATAGCGTAATCCTTAATTATGATTGGTCAATTATGTCGGGTCCCAACGTTCAAAGCCGGGGGTTAAAAACAAAAATTCTCTTCCATAAAATTTTTTCACCATATAATTTTTATTTTTTCTCTTCCCAAATTGTTCAACTATGTCAGTTTTACGGATGCGTAAGCAATGCACAAGCACTGGAGAGAACTGTCTACTACAGAAGACGGGTTCCACCTTGTCCACAGTTACATGTATGTGTAGGGGCTTACTCAAATACAGAACTTTAGTATTATGTCTACATTTTAATACACAGTAATTGAAGTCACATATAGCTTGTTGAAACTGCCCAACCAATCACCAAAAGTTTTAACTAAGTGGTGAAATATTATGTGAAATATTATGATAGTGGGAAAATCACAGCAGCCACAGTGTGATAGCTGGCAAATGGTCTAACGTACCCAGTGAGATACGACAGTTTCGTTATGGTTTTATTTCAGCTGTTCAAGTAAATGGTTTATACAATAGCCGATTACACGTCCCCTAACACGATGGGCTTAAGCACAATTGGGGGGGGGGATGCAATGATATTAATTGTAGTTTATAACACGTCAGTGGTATCGAGTTACTCAAAATGCTGTGTTGTCATCACATTCACCATGCAATATCATTAAAACAAAATAAAGGATTTAAGCCAAGGGGATGCCTAGTCAACCATTAGAATCCCGATTTATGTAGGAAAACAATATAATTAAAGACGTACAGCACAGAGAGAAAAACCAGAGCAGCGAAAACAAATACAAGTCAGCCAAAAGGGGGTCACCATTTGCACCCATCGAAATACATATTTAATATTGATCTGATTTCCCCGAATTTCAAGCAAATCCCATTAATCAGAAACCCAAGCAACTCGATGAGACTAAATACAGGTTTGTTAGTACAGTGTATATAGAGATTTATGCATTTTTGGAATCAGAAAAGTTGTGGTATATCCATATGACAGAATGGTACAGATAAACTCATCTCTTCGGAAAGGACTGGTGTTTTCTAAAGAGTCCCTCCAGAGCCTAGGTCGTTATAGAATTACGTTGGAGTTGCGAACGTTGTTGCAGCGATATTTAGCTGGTGTACCAAGAACCTGATTGTATAAATTCTTGCAAATATAATATTATTGCGAGCTTTGTCGCGCTGGGATAAACGACGCCCACATTGCCATCGCTACTCCCAAGACTCCCCCTCTTCCCCCTGTCGTCCCCTCTCCCTCAGACAGCTGGCAGTAACAGCGAATTTGGCCTAGTTTTTCAGTGGACTTTTCATGAACATTTGCGATCAAAGCGCAACTTGGATGCACATCTTGTTATAGACAACTTATATTCTAGCATGATGCACGATTTGAATATACATACGCGATACACTGATATCACTCAGCCACCTAGACAATACCTTGCGTGTTGAAAACAGTTGACTGATATTCTTTGCATGATGCCTTCCTGTTTTCGTACTTTATAAACTTTCTTAGTGCTTCAGTAGTTTGTGTTAAGCGTCGTTTTGGAGATTGGCCTTGCGGAATGGCCTTTTTCGTTGACGGCTAGTATACGAATATGTTTAGACGCACATGTTTCCCTTGGAGCTTACCTTGATTTATTTGTTTTATTTTGCTTCATGATTTAACATCTACTGTTTCCCAATATTCCATTTGGCTTCAGTTTGAAATACTTTAACTGATGGGCATCCTGTAGGATGTAATTTCATGATTAACTATCGATCGATAAGAGATATTCAACTTTTGCAATGACTTATACATTTAAGAAACATTATCATCATTCATATATGTCCAGGAAACATATCTGTTGCGTCCCTGGACTATATCAAGAAAAAACTCTTGATGCACTTAACAGCAAGCTATAGATAATTTCTAGAAAGTAAGTCTAGAGAGTTTTAATCATAAATGCTCCTTCTTGAAACAGCGCGCTTGCCACGTTGTCGTTGTACCGTTATATATCACTACCCATTAATCGTTATACGTAAAACGTGAGGCTATCGGACAGTAAAATGAGTTAATTATAGTTAGCATAACTTGCTCCTTATCAGTCTGCGTAAGCTATAATGCTAGGGGGCAAGTAGTTTTGCTAAACGATTTAAACATCTACATAAACAGTTATAAATGATGAGAGATCAGAGACGAATGCACGAAAGCTCTGCACATGCTCAGTTCCTAGGCCTACATATACTTCATATCGCGGAGCTAGCCATTGTCCGGTTGATCACATTATAAACAAGCCAACATGCACACATCACACAAAGGGAGGTAACTCCAGTAGAATAATGGGATTGTTGGATATGCGCACAAGATCGTTGATCATGAGCGTGGGATTCATGTATTACCTTGTGAGCGTGACGTTTTGCTTGAGCGCGTTATCGATGTACATCACGGATATTGTGTGTCCATGTGGTCCAAGAAATTTATGGAAGCCCAAGAAGCACTCCACGAGGTATAATAATCTCTGTTAAAATATAGTATACACAACACTACTCCAGCCAACGCGTAAGGTATTGCCATTGATGAATATATGCTATGTGTGAAGAAAATAAATCTAAAACAAGTCTGCATGTGTTAAAAAGAATCAAAGTTGTCTTTGTCGGGACGTACATAAAAATTATTGGTGTAAGTATTAAAGCATCCACATGAACATTTACTAGCCTAGCAAAATAAGACAGTATCTGAGGTAAGCTGAGGAGAGGCCGCGCTTCACTGGTTACATGTGTATGTTACCATTTGTCAGTTATCACAATGCCGTCGCTAGTCTATGTTTGCTCTCTGTGCTGCAGTTATAAACCGAGCGTAGGGAATGCTGCATATCTTGTGAACAGCAAATTCCCTTTCATACTGTAATCTATAATGTGTGTGGTATAAATCCATCTCCTCCAAGGAAATAAAAGAATGAAAGCACTGATCTTTAAAGAGTTTTCACATGTGTTTGCTTTTGTGATTTAACAAAGTGTTGTGCGCAGTCGTTTCTTCTGGAGACAATCTGTTCTAGCGAGAAGCGGAATCAAATATCACCACCAATATGTGCTACAGGCATTTTTCTCTTGATCTTCCACGCTTCAATAAATAATTACATGTGAACTGAGACTATGTCTGGAAGCAACATTCTATATCGTGATCTATGAGAATAAACAAGTTGCGATCATTATCAAGGGCATATGAGATAAAAGCTAAAAAATTAAAATCAATGTTATTATCGTAGGGTAACTAATGTTCGAGCTATACATAATGATAGGCCTGCAGGGAGCATGTTCACAATAAATCTGACAATTTTCATAACATAACTGTCAGTGTTCCATAAACAACATTGGTGTAATTAAGAAAGAAAATTTCCTCGCAAGTAGGATCTACAGAAGCATGTTGGTTTAACTGTGTAAAGCAAAAGTCGAAATTGTGACATAAACAAGTGGGCGTTTCGAGATATTGTACGAAATTTCGAGAAATTGTTCGGGTTTGTCATGCCAGATCAGTCTTTAGCGTATTCTTTGATCTAAACGTACAATTACATGTTTTTCACCCTCATATTACGACTACTCTGGGAACTAAGAATATAATTAAAAACGTACAGCATATAGAGTAAAACCAAAGCAGCGCCGACTGTGCGATAACTGGTAAATTCCTACACATAACCGGTG